>NC_048571.1:6988552-7056052 GCF_013265735.2 Oncorhynchus mykiss | reverse complement strand
GAGATGTATGAATTACAGGTGGTGGGTTCAGCTGACCAGCTGTATTTATGTATGTATGTATTTGGCTGCACACCGTAGAGATGTATGAATTACAGGTGGTGGGGTCAGCTGACCAGCTGTATTTATGTATGTATGTATGTATTTGGCTGCACACCGTAGAGATGTATGAATTACAGGTGGTGGGTTCAGCTGACCAGCTGTATTTTATGGCTGATAATTGCTACCCCAGATTAAACCAAATCCACAACCTGTGAGAAACATTTAATCTGCATAAACACATTCTAAAATGTGTTTTTATTATCATAAGTCTGTCTCCCTACTTCCTGTATCTAAGTTGTGTTGAATGAAAGATGAATCCATGATCTACAGTTATTGTTGAGTTAGAACAGACAACTCAAAAGGTGGGTTATCTTAGTTTTCGATAACATCTCTGGTGGAGTAGTCTTACCGTCCTGGAAGACCCGTTCCACATTGAGGCCGTAGGTGGCACACGTCTCATAGTAGGTGCAGCGCTTCAGGTCATTGGACAGCTTGCGTGCTCGCGTGTCATCGATGACCCGGGGATTGGCTGAGCTGATAGCATCTACAATCACAGAAATAGTCAATCATGTGGCGCCCTCTAGTGCTGATAGAAAGGAAGTGCATGTTTTATTGCAGTAATTACAAACAGGCGTTAGGTGGCAGTGACACTCCAAGGAAGGGGTTTCACACAGCTGGAGAAAAGATGCAAGAACATGTATAGAACTATGTGTGTGTGTCTCTGCGTGCCAGTGTGTGTGTGTGTGTGTGTGTCTCTGCGTACCAGTGTGTGTGTGTCTCTGCATGCCAGTGTGTGTGTGTGTGTGTGTGTGTGTCTCTGCGTGCCAGTGTGTGTGTGTCTCTGCATGCCAGTGTGTGTGTGTGCCAGTGTGCGTGTGTCTCTGCGTGCCAGTGTGTGTGTCTCACCTTGCGTCCCCACCAACACCAGAGGTACCTCAGCAGTGTTTCGGTAGTTAGCCATGCGGCTGTAGTAATGGTAGACTGTCTGGAAACTGATCTCATCCTCCAGACTGAACACAAATATCACTGCATCCACCCACAGGGCAAACTGGAGAGAGACAGAGGAAGAGAGAACAGAATGATGTGAGAAAGGGGAGGGAGAGAACAGAATGATGTGAGAAAGGGGAGGGAGAGAACAGAATGATGTGAGAAAGGGGAGGGAGAGAACAGAATGATGTGAGAAAGGGGAGGGAGAGAACAGAATGATGTGAGAAAGGGGAGGGAGAGAACAGAATGATGTGAGAAAGGGGAGGGAGAGAACAGAATGATGTGAGAAAGGGGAGGGAGAGAACAGAATGATGTGAGAAAGGGGAGGGAGAGAACAGAATGATGTGAGAAAGAGGAGAGAACAGAATGATGTGAGAAAGAGGAGAGAACAGAATGATGTGAGAAAGAGGAGAGAACAGAATGATGTGAGAAAGAGGAGAGAACAGAATGATGTGAGAAAGAGGAGAGAACAGAATGATGTGAGAAAGAGGAGAGAACAGAATGATGTGAGAAAGAGGAGAGAACAGAATGATGTGAGAAAGAGGAGAGAACAGAATGATGTGAGAAAGATGATAACAGAATGATGTGAGAAAGAGGAGAACAGAATGATGTGAGAAAGAGGAGAGAACAGAATGATGTGAGAAAGAGGAGAGAACAGAATGATGTGAGAAAGAGGAGAGAACAGAATGATGTGAGAAAGAGGAGAGAACAGAATGATGTGAGAAAGAGGAGAGAACAGAATGATGTGAGAAAGAGGAGAGAACAGAATGATGTGAGAAAGAGGAGAGAACAGAATGATGTGAGAAAGGAGAGAACAGAATGATGTGAGAAAGATGAGAGAACAGAATGATGTGAGAAAGAGGAGAGAACAGAATGATGTGAGAAAGGAGAGAACAGAATGATGTGAGAAAGATGAGAGAACAGAATGATGTGAGAAAGAGGAGAGAACAGAATGATGTGAGAAAGAGGAGAGAACAGAATGATGTGAGAAAGAGGAGAGAACAGAATGATGTGAGAAAGAGACAAGGACAGTAATGTTAAAGCAAGAATCATTAGTTGCTACATCTATTTTTGGACTTCTAAATTAATGATATATATATATGTGTGTGTGTGTGTGTGTGTGTGTGTGTGTGTGTGTGTGTGTGTGTGTGTGTGTGTGTGTGTGTGTGTATGTATGTATGTATGTATATATATATCACACATACACCCATTAATTCTTGAAGAATATAACTTGCCTCATGAGCTTAGTTCAACAGTCGTAGCCCATCAGAAACCTAAATACTAGCTTGTTTCACGGTCTATGAAGTTGAGTGATAACATTCTCCAGCTCCGCCCCTCAGCGTTTTACCAAAACAGGGGCTACGCTTTGATAGTGTTTCCAATAAGGATTGTAGTTTTAACTGGGGTTAGTAGTTCAGACTGCATGTGTGGTGAGGGCCCTCGGAGTGTGGCGTCAGGAAAATAACCTCACACTCAACGTCAACAAAACAAAGGAGATGATCGTGGACTTCAGGAAACAGCAGAGGGAGCAGCCCCCTATCCACATCGACGGGACAGTAGTAGTGGTAGAAAGTTTTAATTTCCTCTGCATCACGGACAAACTGAATTGGCCCACCCACACAGACAGCATTGTGAAGAAGGCGCAGCAGCGCCTCTTCAACCTCAGGAGGCTGAAGAAATTCAGCTTGTCACCAAAAACACTCACAAACTTCTACAGATGCACAATCGAGAGCATCCTGTCGGGCTGTATCACCGCCTGGTACGGCAACTGCTCCGCCCACAACCGTAAGGCTCTCCAGAGGGTAGTGAGGTCTGCACAACGCATCACCGGGGGCAAACTACCTGCCCTCCAGGACACCTACACCACCCGATGTCACAGGAAGGCCATAAAGATCATCAAGGACATCAACCACCCGAGCCACTGCCTGTTCACCCCGCTATCATCCAGAAGGCGAGGTCAGTACAGGTGCATCAAAGCTGGGACCGAGAGACTGAAAAACAGCTTCTATCTCAAGGCCATCAGACTGTTAAACAGCCACCACTAACATTGAGTGGCTGCTGCCAACATGCTGACTCAACTCCAGCCACTTTAATAATGGAAATTGATGTAAAAAATGTATCACTAGCCACTTTAAACAATGCTACTTAATATAATGTTTACATACCCCACATTATTCATCTCATATGTATATGTATATACTGTACTCTATATCATCTACTGCATCTTTATGTAATACATGTATCACTAGCCACTTTAAACTATGCCACTTTGTTTACATACCCTACATTACCCATCTCATGTGTATATGTATATACTGTACTCTATATCATCTACTGCATCTTTATGTAATACATGGATCACTAGCCACTTTAAACTATGCCACTTAATATAATGTTTACATACCCCACATTACCCATCTCATGTGTATATGTATATACTGTACTCTATATCATCTACTGCATCTTTATGTAATACATGGATCACTAGCCACTTTAAACTATGCCACTTAATATACTGTTTACATACCCCACATTACCCATCTCATATGTATATACTGTACTCTATATCATCTACTGCATCTTGCCTATGCCGTTCTGTACCATCACTCATTCATATATATTTATGTACATATTCTTCATCCCTTTACACTTGTGTGTATAAGGTAGCAGTTGTGAAATTGTTAGGTTGTATTACTTGTTGGATATTACTGTCGGAACTAGAAGCACAAGCATTTCACTACACTCGCATTAACATCTGCTAACCATGTGCATGTGACCAATAACATTTTATTTGAATAAAACTAGTTCTGGATTAAAAAGGGTGATCAACAGAGAATGTCCATTAAAGTGAAGTTTTACTCTCGGACTACATCTGTTTACAGGCAACCCTGTACATGTTAATACAGCTGTAATACCAACCTGAGCCTCTGGGGGGCCCCCTTCATCTCTGATGAGCAGTAGGTTGCTCTGTCCGTCCACCACTATCTCCTTCTTAAAACGGCCCCCTGCAGGAACAACACATAGCATGAGAGAGAGGAGAGGGACTAACATGGAGACGGATCAAATACTACATGAGTAACCACAGTATAACTAAACTCACGTAGCTTTTAGTCCAATGTCACATTTCATCTGTTGATATCTCAGCAGGATAGCTATATAGAGTTAGAGCAGCGAGAGTGAATTCAACTAACTGTGATGATGTAATAAATGCGTAGTAAAAATGTTTTGATGAGGTAATGGTAGTGAGAAGGAGACATGATCAATGGAAAGACACACACACACACACTGAGGATGTCAGCCGTCTAGGACTAGATGGTGATAATGACTACCCACAGGAGAATGAGAGGAATGCTGCTGTACAGGTAAACCACACACAGAGATGACAGCGGTGTGTGTGTGTGTGTGTGTGTGTGTGTGTGTGTGTGTCCCAGCAGGTCATTCCTCAGAAAAACATGTTTCATCTGTGAGACCTGTTAGAATGATGTTCTCTCACAATATGACCTTCAACTCTTCTCTGGCCTAGATGCTCTGAGGCTGACCTATGAACCTTGGCCTCAGATGGAAAGGTCAGAGGGTATGGGCCGTGACCAAGGGGGGGAGTGGTAAGGTACTTAAGCAGCCTTGGGGAGCCATCCTAGGGGAGCCAGCCTAGGGGAGCCAGCCTAGGGGAGCCATCCTAGGGGAGCCATCCTATTGGAGTGTCATGTAGCGCTATGGTCCCCAACCAGGGGTACTAAGACCTCTGGGAGTAGTGTCATGTAGCACAGCATTACTGACATCTAACGATCTGCCTGCACTGGGGGGGGGGGGGGGGGGGGAGAGAGAGAGAGAGAGAGAGAGAGAGAGAGAGAGAGAGAGAGATGAAGAGAGAGGGAGAGAGATGAAGAGAGAGGGAGAGAGAGATGAAGAGAGAGGGAGAGAGAGATGAAGAGAGAGGGAGAGAGAGATGAAGAGAGAGGGAGAGAGAGATGAAGAGAGAGGGAGAGAGATGAAGAGAGAGGGAGAGAGATGAAGAGAGGGAGAGAGAGATGAAGAGAGGGAGAGAGAGATGAAGAGAGGGAGAGAGAGATGAAGAGAGGGAGAGAGAGATGAAGAGAGGGAGAGAGATGAAGAGAGAGGGAGACGAAAAGAGAGGGGGACGAAGAGAGAGGGGGACGAGAGGGAGAGAGATGGAGAGATGAAGGGAGAGGGAGATGAAGAGAGAGAGATGAAGAGAGAGGGAGATGGAGAGAGAGAGATGAAGAGAGAGGGAGATGAAGAGAGAGAGAGATGAAGAAAGAGAGAGAGAGATGAAGAGAGAGAGAGAGATGAAGAGAGAGAGAGATGAAGAGAGAGAGAGATGAAGAGAGAGAGAGATGAAGAAAGAGAGAGATGAAGAGAGAGAGAGATGAAGAAAGAGAGAGAGAGATGAAGAGAGAGAGAGAGATGAAGAGAGAGGGAGATGAAGAGAGAGAGAGATGAAGAGAGAGAGAGAGAGATGAAGAGAGAGAGAGAGAGATGAAGAGAGAGAGAGAGAGATGAAGAGAGAGAGAGAGATGAAGAGAGAGGGAGATGTAGAGAGATGAAGAGAGAGAGATGAAGAGGGGGAGATGTAGAGAGATAAGGGGGCCAGGCCCGGGACAGACTGAACACACTGTGCAGAATGTGTCGCACACTGAGACCTAACCTTGGAGTCAGACCCTGTCTGACTCCCTCGACCCACAGGGGGACAACAACACGGGGTTTTACTCCCTGGTTAAAGAGACTGACCATCAGTCTAGCACCCCGTAAAGTAGAAACACCAACACACTGTAGAGTGGCTGTCTCCTACAGCAAGACATTGCATCCCAAAGTTATAGGGAACTTAGTGTGCATGGCATGAAGAGCACTTTTACACACAAAAAATGTTTAAAAATAAAGTGATAAGCAACCTGTCAACTTCCACAGCGTTTAACTGTCAAAAATACCATCTAATACAGCTCAGGTCTTAAGTGTGTGAGCTGCTGCTAACCAGATCTGTGGTGTTTGGGGGTTGGAATGTGAGCCAGGCCAGGCAGGGAACCCATAATGACATGGTTAACTGGCTGTGTGTGTGTGTGTGTGTGTCAGGGGAACAGGAAGAGGCTAGGCCATGGGTCAGTCAGTCAGCCAGCACCACACAGCAGCAGCTTTCCCCAAAGTATTTTTCCAGCTCTTTTTCCAGCTGCGGGGTTCTGGAAGGAAGCCCACTCCAATCTGCTCAGGGGGGAGATTGGCGAAGGGCTGGGTGGGGCATGGGGGAGGAAAGAGGTGGCGGGGGCACAGTCCGGTTATAGACTGAAGCATGGTGGGTATTTAGAGCGCTCTGGCGAGGACCTCTTGAAGAGGGAGGGCCTCTCTGCTCTCCAAGCAGCTCCAAGTGGAGTCCATCCATGCAGGAAAAATAAGAAAATGTGTGGAAAATCCCTAATAATAAATATGCATATACACCAAAATACACACACCCTCATATTTGTATGCAGAGAAAATCCTCATTTTATATATATTTTACATTTATTTAAACTTTCTTTAACTAGGCAGGTCAGTGAAGAACAAATTCTTATTTTTAATGACAGCCTACAGGGGAACAGTGGGTTAACTGCCTTGTTCAGGGACAGAAAGACTGATTTTTACCTTGTTGCTAGATGGAATCCCCGAGCTGGCATTTCGGTTACTGGCCCAACACTCTAACCACTAGGTTACCTGCTGGTTACTAGTCCAACGCTCTAACCACTAGGTTACCTGCTGGTTACTAGTCCAACGCTCTAACCACTAGGCTACCTGCTGGTTACTAGTCCAACGCTCTAATCACTAGGCTACCTGCTGGTTACTAGTCCAACGCTCTAACCACTAGGCTACCTGCCGTCCCAACGCTCTAACCACTAGGCTACCTGCTGGTTAATGGCCCAATGCTCTAACCACTAGGCTACCTGCCGTCCCAACACTCTAACCACTAGGCTACCTGCTTGTTAATGGCCCAACGTTCTAACCACTAGGCTGGTTAATGGCCCAACGCACTAACCGCTAGGCTACCTGCTGGTTAATGGCCCAACGCTCTAACCACTAGGCTACCTGCCGTTCCAACACTCTATCCACTAGGCTACCTGCTGGTTACTAGTCCAACGCTCTAACCACTAGGCTACCTGCTGGTTACTAGTCCAACGCTCTAACCACTAGGCTACCTGCCGTCCCAACGCTCTAACCACTAGGCTACCTGCTTGTTAATGGCCCAACGTTCTAACCACTAGGCTGGTTAATGGCCCAACGCACTAACCACTAGGCTACCTGCCGTTCCAACACTCTATCCACTAGGCTACCTGCTGGTTACTAGTCCAACGCTCTAACCACTAGGCTACCTGCTGGTTACTAGTCCAACGCTCTAACCACTAGGCTACCTGCCGTCCCAACGCTCTAACCACTAGGCTACCTGCTTGTTAATGGCCCAACGTTCTAACCACTAGGCTGGTTAATGGCCCAACGCACTAACCACTAGGCTACCTGCTGGTTAATGGCCCAACTCTCTAACCACTAGGCTACCTGCCGTTCCAACACTCTAACCACTAGGCTACCTGCTGGTGCAGCTTTGTGGCTCTCTGCTGAGTCAGCTGCTCAGTGTGTGTGTAATGTGTGTGTGTGTGTGTGTGACAGAGAAGGGGTGAGTTGTGGCTCCACAAATGAAACAACAGACACAGTGACAGAGTGAAAAGGAGAGGTTTAGATACGTGAAGCTACAAGCTAAATGTTAGCACAGCAGCAACTTGATCAGCCTCAGGTTCATCATCTAGCTGCTCGCTTGACTGTCACACTAGATCGTCTAAGTGGGAAATACCTGGCTTGTGGCCATTCAGAGTAGCACTTTAGATACAGAATGCATTGTTGTGGTGATATCTGGAATGATTATGGGCAACCTGACCTATTATCAAGCTGCTACTGTGAAATGGTAAGACCCAAGAGCAGAGAGGAAAACATTCCACAAGGGCCACAGACAGAATGAGAGAAGAGGATAGTTACCTGCATCCACGTCAGCTAGTTACAAATGCAGACAAGAACAAAGAGAGGAAATAAAAGCAAATCCAAGGTGCAGGCAAGTTATATTCTCAGTTCAAATTAAACACACACAGAGACAGACAGACAGAGAGATAGAGACAGACAGACAGACTGACAGACAGACAGACAGACAGACAGACAGACAGACAGACAGACACCCTAGGTCAGAGAGTCTAGAGAGAAGACCAAGCATCCCAGGTTGAGTGTACAGCCTAGAGCTGTGAGAGGAGAGGGGGTAGGGAGAGTGCAGTGGGGTTATCACATAGAATGTCACAATCGCACATCACCTCTGGCCAGTCAGTGGGTGGTAGAAGAGCAGGTCTTTAAACAGATCCTAGTAGCTATAAGCACATCTGACGCTGTCTGATGTCACATGACCTACCATAACCTCACACACAACTATCCTGCATTATGCTATCTACATTGGGCCCTTACGTTGTGTTAACATGGCAGCCAGCACGTTGTGGTGACGTTGTGAGAACGTTGTGACAAGAGCCAGGTGTGTTTGGGTCGGTGTTCTATAACCTATCATAATGTGTCCATTCATACGCTGTGTGTCTGAGAGGACCTGAGAGAGACCACCACAGCAGTCAGTACTGGCTGCCATTCCCTCTGCAGACTCCAGTCTACACACTAAGAATAGGCCTGGTTGGCGGCTCTGTGTGGTTAGGTGGTTAGGTGGTTACTAGGTCGTGGGAGCAACTACAGCAGCCTACAACTCAATCAATTTCCAGGAGAATTGGGGACCGTCTTGGGAGCATCCATTTTTAGATAGGTGGTTAAGACAGCGCGTGTGATCAAGCAGGGATTTTCTATTTTTGTTGGGCCATTGGTCATGGAACAACTATATCAAAGAGACAGAGTTCTTTTGGGTGGAAACACTTCCTAGATGGGCGGCGGTGCCAAGAATTTGCCTGGATCAAAGACCGAAGGCTTGTCGTTTTAACTTCGCTGAAACACATTCTGCCTTCAAATGCTGGATTGTGTTTCTCTTGGCAGCTGACTGTTATAATCAAGAGGCAAAGAAGCGAAAAACACCCGTTGAGTTGTTGACATTTTTCTTTTTGGATATTCCCTAGCCTGCCACCGGCATGCACAGACTCAAGCCAGCAGCTATGAAGAGTGACTTTTTGGATATTCCCTAGCCTGCCACCGGCATGCACAGACTCAAGCCAGCAGCTATGAAGAGTGACTTTTTGGATATTCCCTAGCCTGCCACCGGCATGCACAGACTCAAGCCAGCAGCTATGAAGAGTGACTTTTTGGATATTCCCTAGCCTGCCACCGGCATGCACAGACTCAAGCCAGCAGCTATGAAGAGTGACTTTTTGGATATTCCCTAGCCTGCCACCGGCATGCACAGACTCAAGCCAGCAGCTATGAAGAGTGACTTTTTGGATATTCCCTAGCCTGCCACCGGCATGCACAGACTCAAGCCAGCAGCTATGAAGAGTGACTTTTTGGATATTCCCTAGCCTGCCACCGGCATGCACAGACTCAAGCCAGCAGCTATGAAGAGTGACTTTTTGGATATTCCCTAGCCTGCCACCGGCATGCACAGACTCAAGCCAGCAGCTATGAAGAGTGACTTTTTGGATATTCCCTAGCCTGCCACCGGCATGCACAGACTCAAGCCAGCAGCTATGAAGAGTGACTTTTTGGATATTCCCTAGCCTGCCACCGGCATGCACAGACTCAAGCCAGCAGCTATGAAGAGTGACTTTTTGGATATTCCCTAGCCTGCCACCGGCATGCACAGACTCAAGCCAGCAGCTATGAAGAGTGACTTTTTGGATATTCCCTAGTCTGCCACCGGCATGCACAGACTCAAGCCAGCAGCTATGAAGAGTGACTTTTTGGATATTCCCTAGTCTGCCACCGGCATGCACAGACTCAAGCCAGCAGCTATGAAGAGTGACTTTTTGGATATTCCCTAGCCTGCCACCGGCATGCACAGACTCAAGCCAGCAGCTATGAAGAGTGACTTTTTGGATATTCCCTAGTCTGCCACCGGCATGCACAGACTCAAGCCAGCAGCTATGAAGAGTGACTTTTTGGATATTCCCTAGTCTGCCACCGGCATGCAGACTCAAGCCAGCAGCTATGAAGAGTGACTTTTTGGATATTCCCTAGTCTGCCACCGGCATGCACAGACTCAAGCCAGCAGCTATGAAGAGTGACTTTTTGGATATTCCCTAGCCTGCCACCGGCATGCACAGACTCAAGCCAGCAGCTATGAAGAGTGACTTTTTGGATATTCCCTAGCCTGCCACCGGCATGCACAGACTCAAGCCAGCAGCTATGAAGAGTGACTGACAGACAAATACAGTGGGACACACAGATCATCCTTCAGTTTTACTCCTGCATTTAAACGTTAAACCTTCCAATTGGTGTCTCAATATTTACTAGGCTATTCCACTATAAGACTATCTAAGCCCATCTACAGGGCGGCAGGTAGGCTATCAGTTAAGACCATCGGGCCAGTAACCGAAAGGTTGCGGTTTCAAATCCCTGAGCCGACTAGGTTTCAAATCCCTGAGCCGACTAGGTTTCAAATCCCTGAGCCGACTAGGTTTCAAATCCCTGAGCCGACTAGGTTTCAAATCCCTGAGCCGACTAGGTTTCAAATCCCTGAGCCGACTAGGTTTCAAATCCCTGAGCCGACTAGGTTTCAAATCCCTGAGCCGACTAGGTTTCAAAAATATGTCAATATGCCCTTGAGCAAGGCACTTAAAGGAACAATTGGGGTTAAGTCTCTCTGGATAAGAGAGACTGCTAAATGACTAAAATGTCAAATGTAAATTTATGAGGCAACGTTTTCCATACAGAGTGTTGAAATATTAACATGCTTAGGTCTCTGAAAGTAGAGCGTAGAGAGGGCTCCCGTATGTGGGCGAGCAGAGCTGGCAGGGTGCCTCCTCTAAGCTTCAATAATGGATGCAGAGTATGGCTGTCTCCTCAGGGCCTGGACCGAACTGATGATGCTAACACGCTAACGCTACATGAAGGGCTGCATCTCAATAGTGTCTGGTGACTTCCTCTCCCAATCTCCTTTCCTTCATCTGCATTGATATGAAGCCACAGGAGAGCTGAAAGCAATAGGACAGATGAGCGATGACTGCCATGTATCTGACTGGTACTTGTCCACTTCTTTTAGACTACTGCAGCTGAACAAGAGGAGAGGAGATGATTAAAGGAGGACACTGGACTATTGAGACACAGCCTGGTGTGGAGGAGAGGACACTGGACTATTGAGACGCAGCCTGGAGTGAAGGAGGGGACACTGGACTATTGAGACGCAGCCTGGAGTGGAGGAGAGGACACTGGACTATTGAGACGCAGCCTGGAGTGGAGGAGAGGACACTGGACTATTGAGATGCAGCCTGGTGTGGAGGAGAGGACACTGGACTATTGAGATGCAGCCTGGTGTGGAGGAGAGGACACTGGACTATTGAGACGCAGCCTGGAGTGGAGGAGAGGACACTGGACTATTGAGATGCAGCCTGGAGTGGAGGAGAGGACACTGGACTATTGAGACGCAGCCTGGTGTGGAGGAGAGGACACTGGACTATTGAGACACAGCCTGGAGTGGAGGAGAGGACACTGGACTATTGAGATGCAGCCTGGAGTGGAGGAGAGGACACTGGACTATTGAGATGCAGCCTGGAGTGGAGGAGAGGACACTGGACTATTGAGACGCAGCCTGGTGTGGAGGAGAGGACACTGGACTATTGAGACGCAGCCTGGAGTGGAGGAGAGGACACTGGACTATTGAGACGCAGCCTGGAGTGGAGGAGAGGAGCCCCTCAGGCTTAGCTTGAGGAGAGGTAACAGGGAGAGAACACTAGCTTCAGGACTAACATACTGCTCTCTCCAGCTCCTTGTAGCTGGGCAGTTGGGTTAAGCAGGCAGTGTAGTTAAAACCTCTTGAAGCTAGGGGGCACTATTTTTATGTTTGGAAAAATAACGTTCCCAAAGTAAACAGCCTATTTCTCATGACCAGATGCTAGAATTTGCATATAATTGACAGATTAGGATAGAAAACACTAAAGTTTCCAAAACTGTCAAAATATTGTCTGTGGGTATAACAGAACTGATATTGCAGGCGAAAGCCTGAGGATAATCCAATCAGGAAGAGCCTCTTATTTTGTGTTATTCTGTGTTCCTATGCGTGCCTGTCCTCCATTTAAAGGGATATCAACCAGATTCCTTTTTCTGTGGCTTCCCTAAGGTGTCAACAGTCTTTAGACATAGTTTCAGGCTTTCATTTTGAAAAATGAGCGTGAAGGATCACATTGCGTAAGTGGAGAGGTGGGGGCTCTCAGAGTGAGTTGGTGCACAATTGAGTAAACCGGCCATTGTTCCTCCCGCTGTTATGGAAAAAAGCTACACACTCGGTTGATATATTATATATATTTTAAAAACTACCTGAGGAATGATTATAAAAAATGTTTGACATGTTTCTGTGGACATTATGAAGACTATTTGGAATTTCCGTCTGCGTTGTCGTGACCGCTCTTTCCTGTGGATTTCTGAACATAACGCCACAAACAAATGTCGGTATTTTGGGTATAAAAATAATCTTTATGGAACAAAAGGAACATTTGTTGTGTAACTGGGAGTCTCGTGAGTGAAAACATCCGAAGATCAAAGGTAAACGGTTAATTTGATTGCTTTTCTGATTTCCGTGACCAAGCTTCATGATGCTAAGTGTACATAATGCTATGCTAGGCTATCGATAAACTTACACAAACGCTTGGATTGCTTTCGCTGTAAAGCATAATTTCAAAATCTGAGACGACAGGGTGATTTACAAAAGGCTAAGCTGTGTTTCAAAATATTGCACTTGTGATTTCATGAATATGAATATTTTCTAGTAATATTATTTGACTATTGCGCTATGCTATTCAGCGGTTGCAGACGGAAATGATCCCGCTACAGGGATTGGTAGCGTCAGGAAGTTTTAAGCATGAGCACGGCACCCTGGTGAATTTATTAAGGCTTTCTAAGAAGCTTTTCCCTACCCAACCACACCGCTATCGACTGACAGACATGATCTGCATCTGAAATGGCACCCTATTCCCTATATATAGTGCCCTAAAACAAAGTAGTGAAAAGGGTGCCATTTCAGAGTCCTCCACTGACAGGTACAGACACACATCGGTACAGACACACACACTGGTAGAGACACCGCACACTGGTACAGACACGCACACTGGTACAGACACGCACACTGGTACAGACACGCACACTGGTACAGACACGCACACTGGTACAGACACGCACACTGGTACAGACACCGCACACTGGTACAGACACCGCACACTGGTACAGACACACACACTGGTACAGACACACACACTGGTACAGACACACACACTGGTACAGACACACACACTGGTACAGACACACACACTGGTACAGACACGCACACTGGTACAGACACGCACACTGGTACAGACACGCACACTGGTACAGACACGCACACTGGTACAGACACGCACACTGGTACAGACACGTACACTGGTACAGACACGCACACTGGTACAGACACGCACACTGGTACAGACACACACACTGGTACAGACACACACACTGGTACAGACACGCACACTGGTACAGACACACACACTGGTACAGACACAAACACAGACGTGGTGAGCAGCAGAGAGCACCCTGGTCTTACCTTCTGGAGATTCCTCCTGGACGTATGTTCCTGTCAGGTACCTGTGAACCAGCGCAGACTTCCCACTGGCCAGGTTACCCACAATGCCCTGGGGGAGGAAGAAGAACAGGGAAGTGAGGCTGTTTCCTGGTTTTGCATATCTTCTACTTTGGCTTGTAATAATCAGAATGGTTGTGCTGCAGTGGATAAAGCTGAGAAGATCTTCAGAGGAAGACTGCCTCAGATGCCTACATGAATATAGAGAATATGGAATATAGAGGAAGACTGCCTCAGATGCCTACATGAATATAGAGAAAATGGAATATAGAGGAAGACTGCCTCAGATGCATACATGAATATAGAGAATATGGAATATAGAGGAAGACTGCCTCAGATGCCTACATGAATATAGAGAAAATGGAATATAGAGGAAGACTGCCTCAGATGCCTACATGAATATAGAGAATATGGAATATAGAGGAAGACTGCCTCAGATGCCTACATGAATATAGAGAATATGGAATATAGAGGAAGATTGCCTCAGATGCCTACATGAATATAGAGAAAATGGAATATAGAGGAAGACTGCCTCAGATGCCTACATGAATATAGAGAATATGGAATATAGAGGAAGACTGCCTCAGATGCATACATGAATATAGAGAAAATGGAATATAGAGGAAGACTGCCTCAGATGCCTACATGAATATAGAGAATATGGAATATAGAGGAAGACTGCCTCAGATGCCTACATGAATATAGAGAATATGGAATATAGAGGAAGACTGCCTCAGATGCCTACATGAATATAGAGAAAATGGAATATAGAGGAAGACTGCCTCAGATGCCTACATGAATATAGAGAATATGGAATATAGAGGAAGGCAATTCTATTCTGTTTCAAGTTTTGACCTCATTCCTGGTCTGTGTACATGTACGTCCAGGAGAAGACTCACTGGAGCGTTTGTATCCAATTTCAGACTCACCACTTTGAGTTCTGGTACCGATCGGCTCAGGGTCCACTCCTGGCTGTTCACAAAGGCGTCTGCAACAAAGAGAGAGAAGCCTGTCAATCAACGGCACACACACAAGACCCAGATAACATCAGAGGTCTGACAAGCTGTAATACATGTCCTCCAGACGTCACGGCAACAAGGGTTCCAATCTGTTCCTGCTCAGTAGTCACCCACTAACAGGGAGGAAAGAGACAGACAAACGAGAAGGAAGGGGGAGGATGAGGAGACGAGTAGGAGAGACTTCGGGGAGGATGGGAGCGTAACATGAAAGATGACAGCTGAGTGACAGCTAGGATAGCTGCATCCTCTCAGAGATACTTCCTGTCTGGTCTGAATGGATGTCTTCAGTAGAGCATATCAGCTGTACATACACACGGAACAGCAAGTCAACAAGACCGATGATACACTACACTGAACAACTACTATACCAGCTATACCACGAATCCTGAAGAATACTGCCCATAGTAGGTGTGTGTGGTATTGGCTGACATGCTACTGGCTAGGTGTAATATCTCCCTGGCTGTGAGGCTACTGGCTAGGTGTAATATCTCCCTGGCTGTGAGGCTACTGGCTAGGTGTAATATCTCCCTGGCTGTGAGGCTACTGGCTAGGTGTAATATCTCCCTGGCTGTGAGGCTACTGGCTAGGTGTAATATCTCCCTGGCTATGAGGCTACTGGCTAGGTGTAATATCTCCCTGGCTGTGAGGCTACTGGCTAGGTGTAATATCTCCCTGGCCGTGAGGCTACTGGCTAGGTGTAATATCTCCCTGGCCGTGAGGCTACTGGCTAGGTGTAATATCTCCCTGGCTGTGAGGATACTGGCTAGGTGTAATATCTCCCTGGCCGTGAGGCTACTGGCTTGGTGTAATATCTCCCTGGCCGTGAGGCTACTGGCTAGGTGTAATATCTCCCTGGCTGTGAGGATACTGGCTAGGTGTAATATCTCCCTGGCTGTGAGGATACTGGCTAGGTGTAATATCTCCCTGGCTGTGAGGATACTGGCTAGGTGTAATATCTCCCTGACCGTGAGGCTACTGGCTAGGTGTAATATCTCCCTGGCTGTGAGGCTACTGGCTAGGTGTAATATCTCCCTGGCTGTGAGGCTACTGGCTAGGTGTAATATCTCCCTGACCGTGAGGCTACTGGCTAGGTGTAATATCTCCCTGGCTGTGAGGCTACTGGCTAGGTGTAATATCTCCCTGGCTGTAAGGCTACTGGCTAGGTGTAATATCTCCCTGGCTGTGAGGCTACTGGCTAGGTGTAATATCTCCCTGGCTGTAAGGCTACTGGCTAGGTGTAATATCTCCCTGGCTGTGAGGCTACTGGCTAGGTGTAATATCTCCCTGGCTGTGAGGATACTGGCTAGGTGTAATATCTCCCTGGTTGTGAGGCTACTGGCTAGGTGTAATATCTCCCTGGCTGTGAGGATACTGGCTAGGTGTAATATCTCCCTGGCTGTGAGGCCCATTAGCCTGACTGGGCCCAGGTCGTATTATCCATCAGAGGCCCAGCATGGCTGCCAAACAAAAGCAGCAGGCCCGCGGTGGAGCCGGTCACACTCTTAATGTTTAATATCACACCAGCTGCTCTGCGACTGGCTCTATTGGAGCCACTGAGCTCCAAATTGGCTCACTGTTGTGGCGCTGGCAGGGCCATTCTCTGGCTACACACGGGTAATGCCAGAATAGATCTTTCAGGAGGAACCAGGCTAACCAAAGCCCCAATCAGAGGGGATGTGGGCGTGGCTTAGACCCATAGAGGTGAGAGGGTTAGGGGTGGAGCTAGTCATTACATATAAGGCATTCTGATGCCAACTGTCCTTACGCCACACCCGTTTCCTTGTCTGTTATTAAGGCTAGTGGACTAACAGGAGATGTGGCCTCTACTCTGATTCGGTCTGTCGGTCCTGTGTACATTCCTCCACTTCACCCTCTGCTGTTTATGAGACAGAGATTAGACCTGGCAGGATGGATGGAAGGTTAAGTGAGGTCAGTGTGTGGGCCAGTTTATTTAACTGTAGGTTACAGCTGTGTGAGGAGGTTGAGTTGAGAGACTGTAATGTGAATGTGTTGTTTGGAATCTGTTGACTTGACTGTAATAATGGGTGGTGCATGTGTGAATGACTGCTAAATGAGCGTGGGTGAAACAGTGTATTGTCGTCTATAATTGCAGTGTGCTGTGTACAGTTTGTGTGTGTAGTAATGCGTGGGGGGAATAAACTGCCATCCCTCTGCCACTTCAATCACTCCCCTCATTTCCCAAGACCTCCTAGCCTCTCCTCCTCCTCTTCACTGGTTGTTACAGCAGATACTGTAGAACACTCAACACAGCACACACACCTAACTAGTAACGGTCACACACACACACACCTAACTAGTAACGGTCACACACACACACACACCTAACTAGTAACGGTCACACACACACACCTAACTAGTAACGGTCACACACAACTAACTAGTAACGGTCACACACACCTAACTAGTAACGGTCACACACACCTAACTAGTAACGGTCACACACACCTAACTAGTAACGGTCACACACACCTAACTAGTAACGGTCACACACACCTAACTAGTAACGGTCACACACACACACACCTAACTAGTAACGGTCACACACACACACCTAACTAGTAACGGTCACACACACACACACACCTAACTAGTAACGGTCACACACACACACACCTAACTAGTAACGGTCACACACACACACACCTAACTAGTAACGGTCACACACACACACACACACACACACACACACACAACTAGTAACGGTCACACACACACACACACACACCTAACTAGTAACGGTCACACACACACCTAACTAGTAACGGTCACACACACACACACCTAACTAGTAACGGTCACACACACAATTCACTGCTGGTTACTGGTGTGTGTGTGGTCAGTTTTATCAGGGCCATCCAGTCACTCACCACAGTGTTACCCTGGAGGGAGCTGACACATATAATATCAGGTCATTCTAGAAAAGGACTCTGTTCATGCTTGTTATAATCCCACACAACACAGTGCTGTTCTAATAGAAGGCCATTTAGCAGACACTATTATCCAGAGAGACTTGGTCCAGAGAGACTTGGTCCAGAGAGACTTGGTCCAGAGAGACTTGGTCCAGAGAGACTTGGTCCAGAGAGACTTGGTCCAGAGAGACTTGGTCCAGAGAGACTTGGTCCAGAGAGACTTAGTCATGCATGCATACATTTTCACGTATGGGTGGCCCCAGCGGGAAACGAACCCATGACCCTTGGCATTGCAGGCGTCATGCTCTACCAACTGTGCCACACACACCATTCAGCCGTTCCTTTTCTCCAGACACCCCCGTGTGTTATCTTGCTGGGTAAGTAGGTCACAGACCCCACGATCAGACAGGACTGAGGACCACAAACAACCCTGTTCCATTTAGGCCTCCATTTGGACCAGTGTTAGCTTTACTAATTCATCAGGGACAATCTGTGTCAGGCAGACACTACACCACAGGCAGACACTACACTGCACTACAGGCAGACACTACACCACAGGCAGACACGACTACAGGCAGACAGACACTACACCACAGGCAGACACTACACTACAGGCAGACACGACACTACACTACAGGCAGACACGACACTACACTACAGGCAGACACGACACTACACTACAGGCAGACACGACACTACAGGCAGACACGACTACAGGCAGACAGACACGACTACAGGCAGACAGACACGACACTACAGGCAGACAGACACGACACTACAGGCAGACACGACACTACAGGCAGACACGACACTACAGGCAGACACGACACTACAGGCAGACACGACACTACAGGCA
Source organism: Oncorhynchus mykiss (assembly GCF_013265735.2). Lineage (NCBI taxonomy): Eukaryota > Metazoa > Chordata > Actinopteri > Salmoniformes > Salmonidae > Oncorhynchus > Oncorhynchus mykiss. The sequence continues at coordinate 7,037,455 of NC_048571.1, read as the reverse complement.
GACACACTACACTACAGGCAGACACGACACTACACTACAGGCAGACACGACACTACAGGCAGACACGACACTACAGGCAGACACGACACTACAGGCAGACACACTACACTACAGGCAGACACACTACTACACTACAGGCAGACACGACACTACAGGCAGACACGACACGACAGGCAGACACGACACTACAGGCAGACACGACACGACACTACAGGCAGACACGACACTACAGGCAGACACGACACTACAGGCAGACACGACACTACAGGCAGACACGACACTACACTACAGGCAGACACGACACGACAGGCAGACACGACACTACACTACAGGCAGACACGACACTACACTACAGGCAGACACGACACTACAGGCAGACACGACACTACAGGCAGACACACTACACTACAGGCAGACACTACACTACAGGCAGACATGACACTACAGGCAGACACGACACTACAGGCAGACACGACACTACAGGCAGACACGACACGACAGGCAGACACGACACGACACTACAGGCAGACACGACACGACAGGCAGACACGACACTACACTACAGGCAGACACTACACTACAGGCAGACACGACACTACAGGCAGACACGACACTACAGGCAGACACGACACTACAGGCAGACACTACACTACAGGCAGACACGACACTACAGGCAGACACGACACTACAGGCAGACACGACACGACAGTACAGGTAGACACGACACGACAGTACAGGCAGACACGACACGACACTACAGGCAGACACGACACGACACTACAGGCAGACACGACTCTACGACAGGCAGACACGACTCTACGACAGGCAGACACGACTCTACGACAGGCAGACACGACTCTACGACAGGCAGACACGACTCTACTCTACAGGCAGACACGACTCTACGACAGGCAGACACTACACTACTCTACAGGCAGACACGACTCTACTCTACAGGCAGACACGACTCTACTCTACAGGCAGACACGACTCTACTCTACAGGCAGACACTACACTACTCTACAGGCAGACACTACACTACTCTACAGGCAGACACTACACTACTCTACAGGCAGACACTACACTACTCTACAGGCAGACACGACTCTACTCTACAGGCAGACACTACACTACTCTACAGGCAGACACGACTCTACTCTACAGGCAGACACTACACTACTCTACAGGCAGACACTACACTACTCTACAGGCAGACACTACACTACTCTACAGGCAGACACTACACTACTCTACAGGCAGACACTACACTACTCTACAGGCAGACACTACACTACTCTACAGGCAGACACTACACTACTCTACAGGCAGACACTACACTACTCTACAGGCAGACACGACTCTACTCTACAGGCAGACACTACACTACTCTACAGGCAGACACTACACTACTCTACAGGCAGACACTACACTACTCTACAGGCAGACACTACACTACTCTACAGACAGACACTACACTACTCTACAGGCAGACACTACACTACTCTACAGGCAGACACTACACTACTCTACAGGCAGACACGACTCTACTCTACAGGCAGACACTACTCTACAGGCAGACACGACTCTACTCTACAGGCAGACACTACTCTACAGGCAGACACTACACTACTCTACAGGCAGACACGACTCTACTCTACAGGCAGACACTACACTACTCTACAGGCAGACACGACTCTACTCTACAGGCAGACACTACACTACTCTACAGGCAGACACTACACTACTCTACAGGCAGACACTACACTACTCTACAGGCAGACACTACACTACTCTACAGGCAGACACTACACTACTCTACAGGCAGACACTACACTACTCTACAGGCAGACACTACACTACTCTACAGGCAGACACTACACTACTCTACAGGCAGACACTACACTACTCTACAGACAGACACTACTCTACTCTACAGACACCACACACTCTTTATTAATGCCTTGAGTACCAAACAGGTGCTTTCAAAGATGTGGTTATGGGAAGGCTGTGGACCATATTTTCCGACGTTATCCCAACCCATCGTATTCCACCACATCAGTCCAGTCTCCCGTGTCTGAGGACAGCAGGTGTCACGTCCTCTGACATGTTACAGCGTCTCAGACCTTGACCTCTGTAGCACCACTTCAGAAGATGTTCATGACTTGCTTGTGGGCAAGAGACTAATCTACTGCATCAATTTAGTGGACCACAACATATTTCTGAAAGCATTTGATGTGTCCCAGAGTTGAGAAAACACTGGGATAGATAACACATGATGACAACAACCCCCCCCCCCCCCCCCCCCCCCCATCCCCCTCCCTCCCTCCCTCATCCTCATCCTCCTCCCTCCCCCATCCATTTAAATAAGTCAGTGTCCCCCTCCTAACCCCGCCTCTGTCTGATGGTCTATTGGGATTGGTCAGACAACAGCGGGACTGGAAAGAATCCAGTAAAAATGGTTCCTATTGGCCGACTGGTACACAGGGGTGTATTGTTGCCCTGGTACCCCGGTCTGTAGTTATGGGACCTAGCTGGCTGGCTGTGTGGAGGATCACAAATGGCCGCCTGTGTTCTGTTCACCTCTCGCTGACAGACAGGATGTTGTTATAGCTGCATCCTGTTTTCAGAGCTGGGGGACCGGCTAACACCGCTCCAGTTTCCCCGGTGGCTCCCAGTAAATGAGTGGCTAATAGCCACTTGACTAACAAGCTACATGACTGACTAGCCCTGTATGCCATCATGCTACACTGGTACAGAGCATTAGCCATGTGTATTTACACCTGCATTGTCTACCTAGCTATCCCATCTTAGTGTTCAATTCACTAACTACCCCCTTCACTGACCTGCAACTGTGGCAAGAGGGGAGCTCACCTGGGAAATGCCTCCAGGGTCAATGCTATTAACATTATGTTGATTTGGTGGGTCAGCAGAGAATGAAGAGAGCATTCCCAGCCCAACAATGTGTGTGAACCACTGGGCTACAGAAGTCCACCTGCCCCGTATCAATCCATCAACCAAGATCAACCATCACGTCGCCTTGTCACCGCGCCCACAGTGTCTGGCTACCAGCGTCCGTCCCTTCACTCTGTCACCCCACACACCAGCTGTATGTCATACCACCTGTTGGCTCTCACTGGTGCGTGTTCCACAGCCGACACACACACACACACAGGAAGGGAACTTGCCACTCAGCAGTCTGTGTTAATGAGTCATTAACATGAAACAAATGTTGACTCTGGCTGCTGCCAGAAGAAAGCAAGGAATTGAATGTATCCATCCTAGATTATTACAGTATGGCTATTTTAGTGTGAGACACACACAAACACCAGGGATTCTGTAGGGAAAATGTCCTTCTTCCGAAATTCTGATGTGAACTTTGAAGACGTTAGAATAACTGTCCACCCTTACTTTTCCTCAGCCAACAAGACAAGTACCGAACAGTAAATCACTAGCCTATTTCAATCTACTATCCCCCATAGTAGAAACGGACTCTGGGACAGCTATGGGACGAGAAAGTGAGTTGGAGGAGAGAGATGTGAGGAAGACTGCATACAAGGCAGAAAAGAGCGAGAGAGAGAGAGAGAGACAGAGAGAGAGACAGAGAGACAGAGAGAGAGACAGAGAGAGAGACAGAGACAGAGAGAGAGACAGAGAGAGAGAGAGAGAGACAGAGAGAGAGAGACAGAGCGAGAGAGAGAGAGAGACAGAGAGAGAGAGAGAGAGACAGAGAGAGAGACACAGAGAGAGGGACAGAGAGAGAGAGAGACAGAGAGAGAGAGAGAGAGAGAGAGAGAGAGAGAGCCAGAGACCCCAGTAGCAGCAGGGGTCTGACTACTGTTCTCCTGCTGAACATGTGTAACCAATACAGGGACAGAGCTGAGCTCTCTCTGTGACATGCTGCAGACACAGACTTTACACAGAGATGTCGGCAGACATTCCTCAACACGAGAGGAGAAGAGAGGGACAGAGGAAGAGAGAGTGGCACACAGTCAAGAGCAGGCTTCATTCATGCTGAGAGAGAGATGGAGAGGGAGGAAGAGATATGCAGGAGAGAGATGGAGAGGGAGGAAGAGATATGCAGGAGAGACAGATGGAGGGAGGAAGAGATATGCAGGAGAGACAGATGGAGAGAGAGGAAGAGATATGCAGGAGAGACAGATGGAGAGGGAGGAAGAGATATGGGGGAGAGACAGATAGAGATATGCAGGAGAGACAGATGGAGAGGGAGGAAGAGATATGCAGGAGAGACAGATGGAGAGAGGAAGAGATATGCAGGAGAGACAGATGGAGAGGGAGGAAGAGATATGCAGGAGAGAGATGGAGAGGGAGGAAGAGATATGCAGGAGAGACAGATGGAGAGAGGAAGAGATATGCAGGAGAGACAGATGGAGAGGGAGGAAGAGATATGCAGGAGAGACAGATGGAGAGAGGAAGAGATATGCAGGAGAGAGATGGAGAGAGGAAGAGATATGCAGGAGAGACAGATGGAGAGGGAGGAAGAGATATGCAGGAGAGAGATGGAGAGGGAGGAAAAGATATGCAGGAGAGACAGATGGAGAGGGAGGAAGAGATATGCAGGAGAGAGATGGAGAGGGAGGAAGAGATATGCAGGAGAGACAGATGGAGAGGGAGGAAGAGATATGCAGGAGAGACAGATGGAGAGGGAGGAAGAGATATGCAGGAGAGACAGATGGAGAGGGAGGAAGAGATATGCAGGAGAGAGATGGAGAGGGAGGAAGAGATATGGGGGAGAGACAGATAGAGATATGCAGGAGAGACAGATGGAGAGGGAGGAAGAGATATGCAGGAGAGAGAGATGGAGAGGGAGGAAGAGATATGGGGGAGAGACAGATAGAGATATGCAGGAGAGACAGATGGAGAGAGGAAGAGATATGCAGGAGAGAGATGGAGAGGGAGGAAGAGATATGCAGGAGAGACAGATGGAGCGGGAGGAAGAGATATGCAGGAGAGAGATGGAGGGAGGAAGAGATATGCAGGAGAGACAGATGGAGAGGGAGGAAGAGATATGGGGGAGAGACAGATAGAGATATGCAGGAGAGACAGATGGAGAGAGAGGAAGAGATATGCAGGAGAGAGATGGAGAGGGAGGAAGAGATATGCAGGAGAGAGATGGAGAGGGAGGAAGAGATATGGGGGAGAGACAGATAGAGAGGGAGGAAGAGATATGCAGGAGAGAGATGGAGAGGGAGGAAGAGATATGGGGGAGAGACAGATGGAGAGGGAGGAAGAGATATGCAGGAGAGAGATGGAGAGGGAGGAAGAGATATGGGGGAGAGACAGATGGAGAGGGAGGAAGAGATATGCAGGAGAGAGATGGAGAGGGAGGAAGAGATATGCAGGAGAGAGATGGAGAGGGAGGAAGAGATATGCAGGAGAGACAGATGGAGAGGGAGGAAGAGATATGCAGGAGAGACAGATGGAGAGAGAGGAAGATATATGCAGGAGAGAGATGGAGAGGGAGGAAGAGATATGGGGGAGAGACAGATGGAGAGGGAGGAAGAGATATGGGGGAGAGACAGATGGAGAGGGAGGAAGAGATATGGGGGAGAGACAGATAGAGATATGCAGGAGAGAGATGGAGAGAGAGGAAGAGATATGCAGGAGAGAGATGGAGAGGGAGGAAGAGATATGCAGGAGAGACAGATGGAGAGGGAGGAAGAGATATGCAGGAGAGACAGATGGAGAGAGAGGAAGAGATATGCAGGAGAGACAGATGGAGAGGGAGGAAGAGATATGCAGGAGAGAGATGGAGAGGGAGGAAGAGATATGCAGGAGAGAGATGGAGAGGGAGGAAGAGATATGCAGGAGAGACAGATGGAGAGGGAGGAAGAGATATGCAGGAGAGAGATGGAGAGGGAGGAAGAGATATGCAGGAGAGACAGATGGAGAGGGAGGAAGAGATATGCAGGAGAGAGATGGAGAGGGAGGAAGAGATATGCAGGAGAGACAGATGGAGAGGGAGGAAGAGATATGCAGGAGAGAGATGGAGAGGGAGGAAGAGATATGCAGGAGAGACAGATGGAGAGGGAGGAAGAGATATGCAGGAGGGAGATGGAGAGGGAGGAAGAGATATGCAGGAGAGACAGATGGAGAGGGAGGAAGAGATATGCAGGAGAGAGATGGAGAGGGAGGAAGAGATATGGGGGAGAGACAGATGGAGAGGGAGGAAGAGATATGCAGGAGAGAGATGGAGAGGGAGGAAGAGATATGCAGGAGAGACAGATGGAGAGGGAGGAAGAGATATGCAGGAGAGACAGATGGAGAGGGAGGAAGAGATATGCAGGAGAGAGATGGAGAGGGAGGAAGAGATATGCAGGAGAGACAGATGGAGAGGGAGGAAGAGATATGCAGGAGAGACAGATGGAGAGGGAGGAAGAGATATGCAGGAGAGAGATGGAGAGGGAGGAAGAGATATGCAGGAGAGAGATGGAGAGGGAGGAAGAGATATGGGGGAGAGACAGATAGAGAGGGAGGAAGAGATATGCAGGAGAGAGATGGAGAGGGAGGAAGAGATATGCAGGAGAGACAGATGGAGAGGGAGGAAGAGATATGCAGGAGAGACAGATGGAGAGGGAGGAAGAGATATGCAGGAGAGAGATGGAGAGGGAGGAAGAGATATGCAGGAGAGACAGATGGAGAGGGAGGAAGAGATATGCAGGAGAGACAGATGGAGGGGGAGGAAGAGATATGCAGGAGAGACAGATGGAGAGAGAGGAAGAGATATGCAGGAGAGACAGATGGAGAGGGAGGAAGAGATATGGGGGAGAGACAGATAGAGATATGCAGGAGAGACAGATGGAGAGGGAGGAAGAGATATGCAGGAGAGAGATGGAGAGAGGAAGAGATATGCAGGAGAGACAGATGGAGAGGGAGGAAGAGATATGGGGGAGAGAGATGGAGGGAGGAAGAGATATGCAGGAGAGAGATGGAGAGGGAGGAAGAGATATGGGGGAGAGAGATGGAGAGGGAGGAAGAGATATGGGGGAGAGAGATGGAGAGGGAGGAAGAGATATGCAGGAGAGACAGATGGAGGGAGGAAGAGATATGCAGGAGAGAGATGGAGAGGGAGGAAGAGATATGCAGGAGAGAGATGGAGAGGGAGGAAGAGATATGCAGGAGAGAGATGGAGAGGGAGGAAGAGATATGCAGGAGAGAGAGGGAGAGGGAGGAAGAGATATGGGGGAGAGAGATGGAGAGGGAGGAAGAGATATGCAGGAGAGAGATGGAGGGAGGAAGAGATATGCAGGAGAGAGATGGAGAGGGAGGAAGAGATATGCAGGAGAGACAGATGGAGAGGGAGGAAGAGATATGGGGGAGAGACAGATGGAGAGGGAGGAAGAGATATGGGGGAGAGACAGATAGAGATATGCAGGAGAGACAGATGGAGAGGGAGGAAGAGATATGCAGGAGAGACAGATGGAGAGAGAGGAAGAGATATGCAGGAGAGACAGATGGAGAGGGAGGAAGAGATATGCAGGAGAGACAGATGGAGAGGGAGGAAGAGATATGCAGGAGAGACAGATGGAGAGGGAGGAAGAGATATGCAGGAGAGAGATGGAGAGGGAGGAAGAGATATGCAGGAGAGAGAGATGGAGAGGGAGGAAGAGATATGCAGGAGAGAGAGATGGAGAGGGAGGAAGAGATATGGGGGAGAGACAGATAGAGATATGCAGGAGAGACAGATGGAGAGGGAGGAAGAGATATGCAGGAGAGAGAGATGGAGAGGGAGGAAGAGATATGCAGGAGAGACAGATGGAGAGGGAGGAAGAGATATGCAGGAGAGAGATGGAGAGGGAGGAAGAGATATGCAGGAGAGACAGATGGAGAGGGAGGAAGAGATATGCAGGAGAGACAGATGGAGAGGGAGGAAGAGATATGCAGGAGAGAAATGGAGAGGGAGGAAGAGATATGCAGGAGAGAGATGGAGAGGGAGGAAGAGATATGCAGGAGAGACAGATGGAGGGAGGAAGAGATATGGGGGAGAGACAGATGGAGAGGGAGGAAGAGATATGCAGGAGAGACAGATGGAGAGGGAGGAAGAGATATGCAGGAGAGACAGATGGAGAGGGAGGAAGAGATATGCAGGAGAGAGATGGAGAGGGAGGAAGAGATATGCAGGAGAGACAGATGGAGAGGGAGGAAGAGATATGCAGGAGAGACAGATGGAGATATGCAGGAGAGACAGATGGAGAGGGAGGAAGAGATATGCAGGAGAGAGAGATGGAGAGGGAGGAAGAGATATGGGGGAGAGACAGATAGAGATATGCAGGAGAGACAGATGGAGAGAGAGGAAGAGATATGCAGGAGAGAGATGGAGAGGGAGGAAGAGATATGCAGGAGAGACAGATGGAGAGGGAGGAAGAGATATGCAGGAGAGAGATGGAGGGAGGAAGAGATATGCAGGAGAGACAGATGGAGAGGGAGGAAGAGATATGGGGGAGAGACAGATAGAGATATGCAGGAGAGACAGATGGAGAGAGAGGAAGAGATATGCAGGAGAGAGATGGAGAGGGAGGAAGAGATATGCAGGAGAGAGATGGAGAGGGAGGAAGAGATATGGGGGAGAGACAGATAGAGAGGGAGGAAGAGATATGCAGGAGAGAGATGGAGAGGGAGGAAGAGATATGGGGGAGAGAGATGGAGAGGGAGGAAGAGATATGCAGGAGAGAGATGGAGGGAGGAAGAGATATGCAGGAGAGAGATGGAGAGGGAGGAAGAGATATGCAGGAGAGACAGATGGAGAGGGAGGAAGAGATATGGGGGAGAGACAGATGGAGAGGGAGGAAGAGATATGGGGGAGAGACAGATAGAGATATGCAGGAGAGACAGATGGAGAGGGAGGAAGAGATATGCAGGAGAGACAGATGGAGAGAGAGGAAGAGATATGCAGGAGAGACAGATGGAGAGGGAGGAAGAGATATGCAGGAGAGACAGATGGAGAGGGAGGAAGAGATATGCAGGAGAGACAGATGGAGAGGGAGGAAGAGATATGCAGGAGAGAGATGGAGAGGGAGGAAGAGATATGCAGGAGAGAGAGATGGAGAGGGAGGAAGAGATATGCAGGAGAGAGAGATGGAGAGGGAGGAAGAGATATGGGGGAGAGACAGATAGAGATATGCAGGAGAGACAGATGGAGAGGGAGGAAGAGATATGCAGGAGAGAGAGATGGAGAGGGAGGAAGAGATATGCAGGAGAGACAGATGGAGAGGGAGGAAGAGATATGCAGGAGAGAGATGGAGAGGGAGGAAGAGATATGCAGGAGAGACAGATGGAGAGGGAGGAAGAGATATGCAGGAGAGACAGATGGAGAGGGAGGAAGAGATATGCAGGAGAGAAATGGAGAGGGAGGAAGAGATATGCAGGAGAGAGATGGAGAGGGAGGAAGAGATATGCAGGAGAGACAGATGGAGGGAGGAAGAGATATGGGGGAGAGACAGATGGAGAGGGAGGAAGAGATATGCAGGAGAGACAGATGGAGAGGGAGGAAGAGATATGCAGGAGAGACAGATGGAGAGGGAGGAAGAGATATGCAGGAGAGAGATGGAGAGGGAGGAAGAGATATGCAGGAGAGACAGATGAGAGGGAGGAAGAGATATGCAGGAGAGACAGATGGAGATATGCAGGAGAGACAGATGGAGAGGGAGGAAGAGATATGCAGGAGAGAGAGATGGAGAGGGAGGAAGAGATATGGGGGAGAGACAGATAGAGATATGCAGGAGAGACAGATGGAGAGAGAGGAAGAGATATGCAGGAGAGAGATGGAGAGGGAGGAAGAGATATGCAGGAGAGACAGATGGAGAGGGAGGAAGAGATATGCAGGAGAGAGATGGAGGGAGGAAGAGATATGCAGGAGAGACAGATGGAGAGGGAGGAAGAGATATGGGGGAGAGACAGATAGAGATATGCAGGAGAGACAGATGGAGAGAGAGGAAGAGATATGCAGGAGAGAGATGGAGAGGGAGGAAGAGATATGCAGGAGAGAGATGGAGAGGGAGGAAGAGATATGGGGGAGAGACAGATAGAGAGGGAGGAAGAGATATGCAGGAGAGAGATGGAGAGGGAGGAAGAGATATGGGGGAGAGACAGATGGAGAGGGAGGAAGAGATATGCAGGAGAGAGATGGAGAGGGAGGAAGAGATATGGGGGAGAGACAGATGGAGAGGGAGGAAGAGATATGCAGGAGAGAGATGGAGAGGGAGGAAGAGATATGCAGGAGAGAGATGGAGAGGGAGGAAGAGATATGCAGGAGAGACAGATGGAGAGGGAGGAAGATATATGCAGGAGAGAGATGGAGAGGGAGGAAGAGATATGGGGGAGAGAGATGGAGAGGGAGGAAGAGATATGCAGGAGAGAGATGGAGAGAGGAAGAGATATGCAGGAGAGACAGATGGAGAGGGAGGAAGAGATATGCAGGAGAGAGATGGAGAGGGAGGAAGAGATATGCAGGAGAGAGATGGAGAGGGAGGAAGAGATATGCAGGAGAGACAGATGGAGAGGGAGGAAGAGATATGCAGGAGAGAGATGGAGAGGGAGGAAGAGATATGCAGGAGAGACAGATGGAGAGAGAGGAAGAGATATGCAGGAGAGACAGATGGAGAGAGAGGAAGATATATGCAGGAGAGACAGATGGAGAGGGAGGAAGAGATATGCAGGAGAGACAGATGGAGAGAGAGGAAGAGATATGCAGGAGAGACAGATGGAGGGAGGAAGAGATATGCAGGAGAGACAGATGGAGAGAGAGGAAGAGATATGCAGGAGAGACAGATGGAGAGGGAGGAAGAGATATGGGGGAGAGACAGATAGAGATATGCAGGAGAGACAGATGGAGAGGGAGGAAGAGATATGCAGGAGAGACAGATGGAGAGGGAGGAAGAGATATGGGGGAGAGAGATGGAGAGGGAGGAAGAGATATGGGGGAGAGACAGATGGAGAGGGAGGAAGAGATATGCAGGAGAGACAGATGGAGAGGGAGGAAGAGATATGCAGGAGAGAGATGGAGAGGGAGGAAGAGATATGCAGGAGAGAGAGATGGAGAGGGAGGAAGAGATATGCAGGAGAGAGATGGAGGAAGAGGGGAAAATAGTGATTAGAGAAGTAGAAAGATGGGGGTAAGGAGGAAGAGAGATGCTCATGGCCCAGTGGTCTGTCTCCCAGAGAGATACACAGACTTTTTGTATTTATTAGGGATCCCCATGCTGCCAAGGCAGCAGCTACTCCTCCCTCCTCCTCTCTACCTGCCTCCCTCGCTCTGCGCAATATAGAGCTGAAGGAGCGAGAGAGAAGAAAGTCATTTTTTTTCTCAGGCCTCTTCACATGTTCAGTGTGTGAGTCAGTAAAGAGGTGGAGAGAGCAGAACAGACCACTTAAAAAAATAATATTTATTTAACTAGGCAAGTCAGTTAAGAACAGATTCTTATTTAACGGCCTAGGAACAGTGTAACCCACTGTCATTCTAAATGAGAACTTACAGGGGCAGAACGACAGATTTTTACCTTGTCAGCTCGGGGATTTGATCTGGCAACCTTTCGGTTACTAGTCCAACGCTCTAACCACGAGGCTGCCTGACAGATAAAGATTGAATACGACAATCCTGGTAGCAGATACCAAAAGGAAACAGGCTGTAAAAGGTCAAGGTTGAATGGAGCTGAAGGGTGGGACTAATAACAAGATAACTAATGTAAAATATATGGGTGTGTAAAATGTATATCGGTTCAGAACGTTTGTGAAATAGCACAGTTACAAATATATGGCAAACAGAAATCAAACTGGATGGACATCAGAAATAGAGGACAGGACTAAAGACAAACACAATAGAACTATTGTAAAATACTGTCTGTTAAATGTATATAGTATATATAAGCTGGAAGTAGAAGCCTAAGTGTTGTTGTTCATTAGTTACTCCATTTAGGGTTAATGGTGAATAATAAAGGTATATTCTAAAACTGTGTGTGTGTGTGTGTGTGTGTGTGTGTGTGTGTGTGTGTGTGTGTGTGTGTGTGTGTGTGTGTGTGTGTGAGAACGAACGAACACGTTCAAAAGTTGAGTCACTTATCAATGTCTTTGTTTTTGAAAGAAAAGCAAAACATTTTATACATTAAAATAACATTAAATTGATCAGAAATACAGTGTAGATGGCTGATTTTTAATGGAATATCTACATAGGCGTAGAGGCCCATTATCAGCAACCATCACTCCTGTGTTCCAATGTCACGTTGTGTTAGCGAATCCAAGTTTATCATTTTAAAGGCTAATTGATCGTTCATTTCAGAAGGGTATTCTATGTTAGCACAGCTGAAAACTGTTGTCCTGATTAAAGAAGCAATAAAAGTAACCTTCTTTAGACTAGTTGAGTATCTGGAGCATCAGCATTTGTGGGTTCAATTACAGGCTCAAAATGGCCAGAAACAAAGAACTTTCTTCTGAAACTCATCAGTCGATTCTTGTTCTGAGAAATTAAGGCTCTTCCTTCCTTGTTCTGGGATTGATTTTCGCTTCTCGCACCAAAGCACGTTAATCTCTAGGAGACAGAACGCGTCTCCTTCCTGAGCGGAGTGGTCTGGTCTAGAGGTCGACCGATTATGATTTTTCAACGCCGATACCGATTATTGGAGGACCAAAAAAAGCCGATACCGATTAATCAGCCGAATTCTTTGTATTTTTTATTTGTAATAATGACAATTACAACAATACTGAATTAACACTTATTTTAACTTAATATAAAACGTAAATAAAATCAATTTAGCCTCAAATAAATAATGAAACATGTTCAATTTGGTTTAAATAACAAAGTGTTGGAGAAGAAAGTAATATGTGCCAATATGCAATATGTGCCATTTCAAAATATGTGCCATGTAAAAAATGTGCCATGTAAAATATGTGCCATGTAAAATATGTGCCATGTAAAATATGTGCCATGTAAAATATGTGCCATGTAAAAAATGTGCCATGTAAAATATGTGCCATGTAAAATATGTGCCATGTAAAAAATGTGCCATGTAAAATATGTGCCATGTAAAAAATGTGCCATGTAAAATATGTGCCATGTAAAATATGTGCCATGTAAAATATGTGCCATGTAAAATATGTGCCATGTAAAAAATGTGCCATGTAAAAAATGTGCCATGTAAAATATGTGCCATGTAAAAAAGCTAACATTTAAGTTCCTTGCTCAAAACATGAGAACATATGTAAGTTGGTGGTTCCTTTTAACATGAGTCTTCAATATTCTCAGGTAAGACGTTTTAGGTTGTAGTTATTATAGGAATTATAGGACTATTTATCTCTATACCATTTGTATTTCATTAACCTTTGACTACTATGTTCTTTTAGGCACTATAGTATTGCCAGTGTAACAGTATAGCTTCCGTCCCCCTCCTCGCCGCTACCTGGGCTCGAACCAGGAACACCGACAACAGCCACACTCGAAGCAGCGTTACCCATCTCTCCACAAAAGCCGTGGCCCTTGCAGCGCAAGGGGAATAACTACTCCAAATCTAAAAGCGAGTGACGTTTGAAACGGTATTAGCGCACACCCAGCTAACTAGCTAGCCATTTCACATTGGGCTGATAGGCGTGAAGTCATAAACGGCGCTGTGCTTGCGAAGAGCTGCTGGCAAAACGCACGAAAGTGCTGTTTGAATGAATGATTACGAGCCTGCTGCTGCTCAGTCAGACTGCTCTATCAACTCAGACTTAATTATAACATAATAACACACAGAAATATGAGCCTTTGGTCATTAATATGATCGAATCCGGAAACTATCATTTCGAAAACAAAACGTTTATTATTTCAGTGAAATACGGAACCGTTCGGTATTTTATCTAACGAGTGGCATCCATCAGTCTAAATATTCTTGTTACATTGCACAACCTTCAATGTTATGTCATAATTACGTAAAATTCTGGCAAATTAGTTCGCAATGAACCAGGAAGCCCAAACTGTTGCATATACCCTGACTCTGCGTGCAATGAACGCAAGAGAAATGACACAATTTCACCGGGTTAATATTGCCTGCTAAACTGGATTAGTAGTTATAACTAGTGATTATGATTGATTGTTTGTTTTTATAAGATAAGTTTAATGCTAGCTAGCAATTTACCTTGGCTTCTCCTGCATTCACGTAACAGGCAGGCTACTCGTGGAGTGCAATGGTTAGAGCTTTGGACTAGTTAACTGTGCGGTTGCAAGATTGAAACCCCTGAGCTGACAAGGTGAAAATCTGTCGTTCTACCCCTGAACAAGGCAGTTAACCCACAGTTCCTAGGCCATTGAAAATAAGAATGTGTTCTTAACTGACTTGCCTAGTTAAATAAAGGTATAAAAAATATATATATAAATATATATATATATTTTTATAATCGGAAATCGACGCCCAAAAATACAGATTTCGGATGGTTATGAAACCTAATTAAATCGGCCATTCCGATTAATCGGTCGACCTCTAGTATGGTCCCATGGTGTTTACACTCAAGTACTATTGTTTGTATAGATGAACGTGGTACCTTCAGGCATTTGGAGATTGCTCCCTTGGCTGAACCACAGACTTGTGGAGGTCTACATTTCTATTTATGAGGTCTTGGCTGATTTCTTTTGATTTTCCCATGATATCAAGCAAGAGGCACTGAGTTTGATGGTAGACCTTGAAATACATCCACAGGTACACCTCCAATTGACTCAAATGATGTCAATTAGTCTATCAGAAACTTCTAAAGCCATGACATAATTTTCTGGAATTTTTCAAGCTTTTGAAAGGCACAGTCAACTTAGTGTATGTAAACTTCTGACTTCAACTGTATGTATGTACAGTTGAAGTCAGAAGTTTACATACACTTAGGTTGAAGTCATTAAAACTTGTTTTTTAATCACTCCACAAATTTCTTGTTAACGAACTATTCTTTTGGCAAGTCGGTTACGACATCTACTTTGTGTGTGACAAGTCATTTTTCCAACAATTGTTTACAGACAGATTATTTCACTTATAATTAACTGTACACAATTCCAGTGGGTCAGAAGTTTACATACACTAAGTTGAAGCAACATCTTAAGACATCAGTCAGGAAGTTTAAACTTGGTCGCAAATGGGTCTTCCACATGGACAATGACCCCAAGCATGCTTCCAAAGTTGTGGCAAAATGGCTTAAGGACAACAAAGTCAAGGTATTGGAGTGGCCATCACAAAGCCCTGACCTCGATCCTAAAGATGTTTTGGGGGCAGAACTGAAAAAGTATGTGCGAGAGCAAGGAGGCCTACAAACTTGACTCAGTTACACCAGCTCTGTCAGGAGGAATGGGCCAACATTCACCCAATTTATTGTGGGAAGCTTGTGGAAGGCTACCCAAAATGTTTCACCCAAGTTAAACAATTTAAAGGCAACGCTACCAAATACTAATTGAGTGTATGTAAACTTCTAACCCACTGGGAATGTGATGAAAGAAATAAAAGCTGAAATAAATCACTCTACTATTATTCTGACATTTCACATTCTTAAAATAAATTGCTGATCCAAACTGATCTAACAGGGAATTTGTAGTAGGATTAAATGTCAGGAATTGTGAAAACCGAGTTTAAATGTATTTGGCTAAGGTGTATGTAAACTTCCGACTTCAACTGTATGTATGTATGTACGTCTGTCTATCCCAAAAACATATGGAGGATTGGAAATGATGCAGACAATTACATTGATGGAAGCAACAATCTGCAATATTAAAGCTGATCCACCCCCTAAAAAACAAAAGGTCAAGGGTCATTGGTCTGCCCTCCTACATAGAACCTGAAACATTGACCACCTGAAAACGCCCCAATTTACACACCCAGCTGCTCTTTGTGGAATTCCAATGTAAACACGAGCACAGTATAGATACACACACACACACACACACACACACAAGATCTGCAAAACTCTGCCTAGGTGCTGTCTGTCGGTATAGAACTAACTTCTTGTATTGCTCATGACAGATTTCAGAGTTAAGTTCCAAAGCATCCATCCATGTTTGTTGAAACGTCTGTTTTATGGACTGGATCAGTTGTACCTCGGCCAAAGACATGTTTACAACTGGCTACGCACACACTGTTTCTATCATATCCTCTTCTTCAGCCAGGTCAATGAGAAACACAGTCAGAGGACCTCAACGTGAGGTGAAGTCTCTTCTTCAGCCAGGTCAATGAGAAACACAGCCAGAGAACCTCAACATAAGGTGAAGTCTCATCTTCAGCCAGGTCAATGAGAAACACAGCCAGAGAACCTCAACGTGAGGTGAAGTCTCATCTTCAGCCAGGTCAATGAGAAACACAGCCAGAGGACCTCAACATAAGGTGAAGTCTCATCTTCTGCCAGGTCAATGAGAAACACAGCCAGAGGACCTCAACGTGAGGTGAAGTCTCATCTTCAGCCAGGTCAATGAGAAACACAGCCAGAGGACCTCAACGTGAGGTGAAGTCTCTTCTTCAGCCAGGTCAATGAGAAACACAGTCAGAGGACCTCAACGTGAGGTGAAGTCAGAGAGAGCAGGGAGAGAGTTGACAGTCTATGTCCTCCTCCTCTCCCATATGCTTGTTGGTCAGCCATTACTGTCCACGTGGGTTGTGGTGGATACTATCGGTCTATGGTGCTGTTCTGTTTAACCTCAGCATTACCTTACTACTAGAGATACTATGTCTGTTTAACCTCAGCTTTACCTTACTACTAGTGATGCTATGTCTGTTTAACCTCAGCTTTACCAGCTTTACCTTACTACCAGAGATACTATGTCTGTTTAACCTCAGCTTTACCAGCTTTACCTTACTACCAGAGATACTATGTCTGTTTAACCTCAGCTTTACCTTACTACCAGAGATACTATGTCTGTTTAACCTCAGCTTTACCTTACTACTAGAGATACTATGTCTGTTTAACCTCAGCTTTACCAGCTTTACCTTACTACCAGAGATACTATGTCTGTTTAACCTCAGCTTTACCTTACTACTAGAGATACTATGTCTGTTTAACCTCAGCTTTACCAGCTTTACCTTACTACCAGAGATACTATGTCTGTTTAACCTCAGCTTTACCAGCTTTACCTTACTACCAGAGATACTATGTCTGTTTAACCTCAGCTTTACCTTACTACCAGAGATACTATGTCTGTTTAACCTCAGCTTTACCTTACTACCAGAGATACTATGTCTGTTTAACCTCAGCTTTACCTTACTACTAGAGATACTATGTCTGTTTAACCTCAGCTTTACCAGCTTTACCTTACTACCAGAGATACTATGTCTGTTTAACCTCAGCTTTACCTTACTACTAGAGATACTATGTCTGTTTAACCTCAGCTTTACCAGCTTTACCTTACTACTAGAGAAACTATATATCTGTTTAACCTCAGCTTTACCTTACTACCAGAGATGCTATGTCTGTTTAACCTCAGCTTTACCAGCTTTACCTTACTACCAGAGATACTATGTCTGTTTAACCTCAGCTTTACCAGCTTTACCTTACTACCAGAGATACTATGTCTGTTTAACCTCAGCTTTACCTTACTACCAGAGATACTATGTCTGTTTAACCTCAGCTTTACCAGCTTTACCTTACTACCAGAGATACTATGTCTGTTTAACCTCAGCTTTACCTTACTACCAGAGATACTATGTCTGTTTAACCTCAGCTTTACCAGCTTTACCTTACTACCAGAGAAACTATGTCGGTTTAGCCTCAGCTTTACCTTACTACCAGAGATACGGTCAGTTTAACCTCAGCTTTACCTTACTACCAGATATACTATGTCGGTTTAACCTCAGCTTTACCTTACTACCAGAGATACTGTCAGTTTAACCTCAGCTTTACTTTACTACCAGAGATACTGTCTGTTTAAACAGACAGAGAAAGAATAAGTAAGAGAGAAAAAAGAAAGAGCAAGACAGAAACAGTTAGAGAGCAAGAGCAGGAGAAGCCCATAAGAGACTATTCCAACAGGGATTGATCAGGCCACTGCTCTATTACCTGGCTCAGATTGAGCCTGCAGTATGATGGGAATTACAGAACCACTAAACCTATTAGCCTTCAGAAAGAGAACACTGTCCGACTGCATGACCCAGCCAGCCACCCACACAGAGGAAAGGTGAGCACAGCTGGGCCAGACTGGGTTGGACTGGAGTGGGTAAGCCTAGACTGGACTGGGTTGGACTGGAGTGGGTAAGCCTAGACTGGACGGGGCTAGCCTGGACTGGGTTGGACTGGAGTGGAGTAGGCCTAGACTGGATGGGGCTAGCCTGGACTGGGTTGGACTGGAGTGGAGTGGAGTAGGCCTAGACTGGACGGGGCTAGCCTGGACTGGGTTGGAGTGGAGTAGGCCTGGACTGTGTTGGACTGGAGTGGAGTAGGCCTAGACTGGATGGGGCTAGCCTGGACTGGGTTGGACTGGACTGGAGTGGAGTAGGCCTAGACTGGATGGGGCTAGCCTGGACTGGGTTGGAGTGGAGTAGGCCTGGACTGGGTTGGACTGGAGTGGAGTAGGCCTAGACTGGATGGGGCTAGCCTGGACTGGGTTGGAGTGGAGTAGGCCTGGACTGGGTTGGACTGGAGTGGAGTGGAGTAGGCCTAGACTGGACGGGGCCAGCCTGGACTGGGTTGGAGTGGAGTAGGCCTGGACTGGGTTGGACTGGAGTGGAGTAGGCCTAGACTGGATGGGGC
Source organism: Oncorhynchus mykiss (assembly GCF_013265735.2). NCBI lineage: Eukaryota > Metazoa > Chordata > Actinopteri > Salmoniformes > Salmonidae > Oncorhynchus > Oncorhynchus mykiss. The sequence goes on along the minus strand of NC_048571.1, from coordinate 7,018,765 downwards.
TAGCCTGGACTGGGTTGGAGTGGAGTAGGCCTAGACTGGATGGGGCTAGCCTGGACTGGGTTGGAGTGGAGTAGGCCTAGACTGGATGGGGCTAGCCTGGACTGGGTTGGAGTGGAGTAGGCCTGGACTGGAGTGGAGTGGAGTAGGCCTAGACTGGACGGGGCTAGCCTGGACTGGGTTGGAGTGGAGTAGGCCTGGACTGGGTTGGACTGGAGTGGAGTAGGCCTAGACTGGATGGGGCTAGCCTGGACTGGGTTGGACTGGAGTGGAGTAGGCCTAGACTGGATGGGGCTAGCCTGGACTGGGTTGGACTGGGCTGGAGTGGAGTAGGCCTAGACTGGACGGGGCTAGCCTGGACTGGGTTGGAGTGGAGTAGGCCTGGATGGGGCTAGCCTGGACTGGGTTGGAGTGGAGTAGGCCTGGATGGGGCTAGCCTGGACTGGGTTGGAGTGGAGTAGGCCTGGACGGGGCTAGCCTGGACTGGGTTGGAGTGGAGTAGGCCTGGACGGGGCTAGCCTGGACTGGGTTGGAGTGGAGTAGGCCTGGATGGGGCTAGCCTGGACTGGGTTGGAGTGGAGTAGGCCTGGACGGGGCTAGCCTGGACTGGGTTGGACTGGGCTGGCTAGCCTGGGCTGAGTTAGCCTGGGCTGGGTTGGACTGGAGTGTAGTGAGTAAAGCCTACAGTTTGTCCAAGGCCCAGTGTTTTGATTAAGAGACAACAGCAGAATGACAAACAGCGTGGTGCTAGCTTAATGTTTGCCTTCTCTGGTGGGAAGGAGGGAGAGAGGGGCTGAGAGAGGTGAAATACCAGTGTGCCATCACAGCAGCAAGATTTGTGACCTGTTGCCAGAAGAAAAGGGCAGTGAAGAACAAACACCATTGTAAATACAACCCATATTTATGTTTATTCCAATTTTTTACTTTAACTATTTGCACATCGTTACAACATTGTATATAGACATAATGACATTTTAAATGTCTATTTCTAACTTTTGTGAGTGTAATGTTTACTGTTCATTTCTGATTGTTTATTTCACTTTTGTTTATTATCCATTACAGTTGCTTTGGCAACATAAACATTTGCCGATGAAGCCCTTTGAATGGAATTGAAAAAATTGAGAGAGAAAAAGAGAGGGATGAGGAAGGGAGGAATGGATGAGGGAGGGAGGGATGAACACGGTCTCAGATAAACATAGCCTTCAAACAGAACACAGAGACTAGATTGTCTTGGCTTAGTTAGTTAGAGAGAGAGCGAGAGACAGAGAGAGAGACAGAGAGAGAGACAGAGAGAGAGACAGAGAGAGAGACAGAGAGAGAGACACAGAGAGAGACACAGAGAGAGAGACACAGAGAGAGAGACACAGAGAGAGAGACAGAGAGAGAGACAGAGAGAGAGACAGAGAGAGAGACAGAGAGAGAGACAGAGAGAGAGACAGAGAGAGAGAGAGAGAGAGAGAGAGAGAGAGAGAGAGAGAGAGAGACAGAGAGACAGAGAGAGAGAGAGAGAGAGACAGAGAGAGAGAGACAGACACAGAGACAGACACAGACACAGACACAGACACAGACACAGAGACAGAGACAGAGAGAGACAGACAGACAGACAGACAGACAGACAGACAGACAGACAGACAGACAGACAGACAGACAGACAGACAGACAGACAGACAGAGAGACAGACAGAGAGACAGAGAGACAGAGAGACAGAGAGACAGAGAGACAGAGACAGAGAGACAGAGAGACAGAGAGAGAGAGAGACAGAGAGACAGAGAGACAGAGAGACAGAGAGACAGAGAGACAGAGAGAGACAGACAGAGAGAGAGAGAGACAGACAGACAGACAGACAGAGAGACAGAGACAGAGAGAGACAGAGACAGAGACAGAGACAGAGAGAGAGACAGAGAGAGAGACAGAGAGAGAGAGACAGAGACAGAGAGAGAGAGAGACAGACAGAGACAGAGACAGAGAGAGAGCGGAAAACCTTGGCAGCCCTCCAATCCAAGCTAGCTGACTGACAAAGCCACACTTGCGGGTGGCCGCTCTGTCTCTCTCACAAACAGCGACTGCGGTTGTGAAAACGCAACACGCTGGCGCTAAACAATGGTGGGCAGAGCCCTGGAGTGTGTCACACACACACACAGTGTGCCATGGCTGGCTAACGCAGGGAAAAGCAAGAGGGCAGGCAGGCGGCTGTAGGGTGCCCACTTGCACTTGCCCGTGCCAACCACAGCGGTGACCAGACCACATTGTGCGCTCATTTGACCTTGAGGCCCTGGTTCTAGAGCATTAGAATGGATCCTTTGAAAGGACAAGCCCTATGCTAGGAATCTGTTATAGTCTAAATAACACTAGGCCTGGTAATTATTGACAACAGAACAGGTTCTTGCTCAACACGTGTGTGTTACTAAGTAACTGAAACAAGGTGGAGGTATTTTACTGACAAGGTGCCAGCATGGTGACAGCGTCACTGCAAAGCTAAACAACATCCCTCCTTTGTCTGAATGACAACAGAGAAGAATCCTCAGAGATGTCGACAAGCATTCTGAAACTAGAATGTGACTGAACAGAATTCAGGCAGGTAAAGAATGTCTTTCAAGTCCAGGTTCCCATTAGACTAGACCGGAGTTAGACCATTAGACTAGACCTGGGTTAGACCATTAGACTAGACCGGGGTTAGACCATTAGACTAGACCGGGGTTAGACCATTAGACTAGACCGGGGTTAGACCATTAGACTAGACCGGGGTTAGACCATTAGACTAGACCGGGGTTAGACCATTAGACTAGACCGGGGTTAGACCATTAGACTAGACCGGGGTTAGACCATTAGACTAGACCAGGGTTAGACCATTAGACTAGACCAGGGTTAGACCATTAGACTAGACCAGGGTTAGACCATTAGACTAGACCAGGGTTAGACCATTAGACTAGACCAGGGTTAGATCATTAGACTAGACCAGGGTTAGACCATTAGACTAGACCAGGGTTAGACCATTAGACTAGACCAGGGTTAGATCATTAGACTAGACCGGGGTTAGACCATTAGACTAGACCGGGGTTAGACCATTAGACTAGACCGGGGTTAGACCATTAGACTAGACCGGGGTTAGACCATTAGACTAGACCAGGGTTAGACCATTAGACTAGACCAGGGTTAGACCATTAGACTAGACCAGGGTTAGACCATTAGACTAGACCAGGGTTAGACCATTAGTCTTAGACCATTAGACTAGACCAGGGTTAGACCATTAGGCTAGACCAGGGTTAGATCATTAGACTAGACCAGGGTTAGACCATTAGACTAGACAAGGGTTAGACCATTAGGCTAGACCAGGGTTAGACCATTAGGCTAGACCAGGGTTAGACCATTAGGCTAGACCAGGGTTAGACCATTAGGCTTAGACCATTAGACTAGACCAGGGTTAGACCATTAGACTAGACCAGGGTTAGACCATTAGGCTAGACCAGGGTTAGACCATTAGGCTAGACCAGGGTTAGACCATTAGGCTAGACCAGGGTTAGACCATTAGGCTAGACCAGGGTTAGACCATTAGGCTAGACCAGGGTTAGACCATTAGGCTTAGACCATTAGACTAGACCAGGGTTAGACCATTAGACTAGACCAGGGTTAGACCATTAGACTAGACCAGGGTTAGACCATTAGGCTAGACCAGGGTTAGACCATTAGACTAGACCAGGGTTAGAGCACGCACACACCTCTCTTTTCTGACAGACTTCTCTCTTTTAAGACACACACACACACTGTCTTTCATGAGGTGTTTTGTCTGTTTCCTCCCAGTTTGAATCCCACCTGTCCTAACAGGCTTTAACCCCATCATGCTGTGTGGGCACGAGAACACACACCCTCCCTGGGTGCCGCTGAGGGCCCCCGTCTGAAGAACTCTTTACACAGTGAGCCACACACAGGGGCCAAATGGACTAATGATACTATTGTCTTAGTCAGCAGCAAACCCACAGGCCCTACACACACACAGGCCCTACACACACACACACACACAGGCCCTACACGCACACACACACAGAGAGAAAACAAACAGGGTGGAGGTGACACACATGGTGGGTGGAGCCCAACTAACCGTTCATCCCCTGAGGGTATTGGAGACAGGCAGCGTAGTGTGTGTATGTGTGTGCGTGTGTGTGTGTCACTAATCGGACTTCATGCAAGACAAAGGGTGACAAATCAGCCAAGCATTCTCACATCGGTCATATATGACATCATATTGTAATGCGGCTGTGTTTCCTCCTCTTCTCCCTCTCACCTCCTGCCGTTCTCCTTTCACCACAGACATTACAGATGGATAAAGCTTTCGCTCAGCTAAAGACCAGCTTATTTCCTAGATAAGATATGACTGCATATGTAAAGCACCTCTAACCCGGTAAGGCCGTAGCCGCCTATGACCGGTAGGGCCGTAGCCGTCTATGACCGGTAGGGCCGTAGCCGTCTATGACCGGTAGGGCCGTAGCCGTCTATGACCGGTAGGGCCGTAGCCGCCTATGACCGGTAGGGCCGAAGCCGTCTATGACCGGTAGGGCCGTAGCCGTCTATGACCGGTAGGGCCGTAGCCGTCTATGACCGGTAGGGCCGTAGCCGCCTATGACCGGTAGGGCCGTAGCCGCCTATGACCGGTAGGGCCGTAGCCGTCTATGACCGGTAGGGCCGTAGCCGCCTATGACCGGTAGGGCCGTAGCCGCCTATGACCGGTAGGGCCGAAGCCGTCTATGACCGGTAGGGCCGTAGCCGTCTATGACCGGTAGGGCCGTAGCCGCCTATGACCGGTAGGGCCGTAGCCGCCTATGACCGGTAGGGCCGAAGCCGTCTATGACCGGTAGGGCCGTAGCCGTCTATGACCGGTAGGGCCGTAGCCGTCTATGACCGGTAGGGCCGTAGCCGTCTATGACCGGTAGGGCCGTAGCCGTCTATGACCGGTAGGGCCGTAGCCGTCTATGACCGGTAGGGCCGTAGCCGTCTATGACCGGTAGGGCCGTAGCCGTCTATAACCGGTAGGGCCGTAGCCGTCTATAACCGGTAGGGCCGTAGCCGTCTATTTCCACACCGCTGTGACACGCTGTGTGTGTTAGAGCTCTGCTACGCGACCCAACGGGCACCGGCATTATACACTGGGTTAGGGCCGGGTAGGGCCTGTTGTCTCATCAATAACTAGGGTACGGACAGGGATCTGGTACCACTAAAGATATCAGTAACAGTTTGAAGCAGACATTTGCTCTGCAGTCCAGTATGGTGGCAGAAGTGCTTAAACCTCGTCCAATAGAAGACCAGAACATTGTCAGAGTCCATGGGAGAGATTATTTTACAGAAAATAATTCTGTTCCTTGAGTTTTGACGGAGTTCAAAGCGACTAAAACTGCCCTCGGTCTCATCATTGAACAGAACAGCAAGCAGAGGCGTTGGAGAAATCGGGCGAAATCGAGGAGAAATCGGGCCTTGGTAGGGTAGGACCTGAACGTTGGGGGCATGGGTAGGGTAGGGCCTGAACGTTGGGGGCATGGGTAGGGTCTGAACGTTGGGGGCCTGGGTAGGGTCTGAACGTTGGGGTCATGGGTAGGGCCTGAACGTTGGGGGCATGGGTAGGGTAGGACCTGAACGTTGGGGGCATGGGTAGGGTAGGGCCTGAACGTTGGGGGCCTGGGTAGGGTAGGCCCTGAACGTTGGGTGCCTGGGTAGGGTCTGAACGTTGGGGGCATGGGTAGGGCCTGAACGTTGGGGGCATGGGTAGAGTAGGGCCTGAACGTTGGGGGCATGGGTAGGGTAGGGCCTGAACGTTGGGGGCATGGGTAGGGTAAGGCCTGAACGTTGGGGGCCTGGGTAGGGTAGGGCCTGAACGTTGGGGGCTTGGGTAGGGTAGAGCCTGAACGTTGGGGGCATGGGTAGGGTAAGGCCTGAACGTTGGGGGCCTGGGTAGGGTAGGGCCTGAACGTTGGGGGCTTGGGTAGGGTAGAGCCTGAACGTTGGGGGCATGGGTAGGGATGAACGTTAGGGGCCTGGGTAGGGCTTGGGCCTGAAATTCATGCCCGTGCAGAGCTCTAGTGTTACACAGGGTTACACACACAATGTACATAACTACATTTAGCCATAACATCTGAATAGTGTGAATATATATATACACACACACACAACCCCCCTATTCTAGGCCTATTGACTGATTAACAGTACCTCCCAACAATAGTCACACAGCATCTTGGCAGATGAGAGATGTCAGCAGCACAGGGTGGTGGTGCAGGGTAGAGTAGGGCTTGCTGTGTGTACCGACTGTTGAGTGTCTTAAGTTCAGATGTCAGATACAGTAGAATCTCAGTGTTAGCTGATGTAGGTTGAGCAAACATCTAGCTGACCTGCTGTGTAAACTGAGGTAGACATGGATCTATTACTGCGTACAGTTGGTGCAACGTCACCACCCTATCCTCTCTGACACCCTACCTTTTCTGACACCAGTCTCTCACGCTGGCACCTCTGACACCCTACCCTCTCCGACACCAGTCTCTCTCTGTCTCAGTGGAACACTCCTGGCTGTGAGCCACCTCCTCTGGGCTCAATGCTGTTCATTAGCCCTCTGCTGCAGCCTTCATCCCCCAGCCCTGCAGCCGGCAGCCAGCCCTATTGTACAGCACACAATGGCAAGGCAAACAGAAGATTAGGCCTGCTTCAGGAGTCACAGACGGAAGAGGAGGGGGGGGGGGGGGGGGGGGGGGGGGGGGGGGGGGGGTCGAGGGTCTACCCCAGCCTACTAGCTCATTCAGTAGCTCTTGATTAACAGGAGAGGAGAGCTGTAAGTTCACACACAGACACAGGAGAGGAAAGAGTCACAGGTCAGTGACCAGGTTCTCAAGGATCAGTAGAACACCTGGCAGTAGAAACCACAGTTCTATTCTCTCTCTAAGACAGTACAAACCAATAGGAGGGTATGAGGGAGAGCAGAGAAGAAGCTTCTAGAAAGCAGCCAATGTCAGGATACTTTTTAATAAAGCCCACAGCCATTAATCAAAGCCATGAGTGCTGTCCTCCTCTCCTCTCTCCCATCTCCTCTGCCTGGCTGCTGGGGAAATGGCAGGAGCACCATCATTAGCTCATCTGTCAGTGTTACAGGGAAAACTGCTCTCCCCCATCTCCACTCCTGAATAGAACAGCCAGAGGGGGGAAGTTAGTGGGCCAGGAAGCAGGAAGCAGGAGACAGGATCCAAATGGAGCTGTGATGGTGGTGACACAAAGACACTGGGTTTTCATTGGCTAAGAAGCTCCAAAAGAGGCAGTTGTATTGTTCACTGACAAATCAGAAGATGGATAAGAATTTGATTCATGAATGGATAATGCTTGGTTTATTTAGGGCTTTTCCATTGATTAACTGGATTTGGATTCTCGTGCCCTTCCTTACACCACTTCCTGAATTGACTTCAAATGGATTTGACCCCCAAAACTTGGTTGTTTCAGAGACCAGTCACGTTTTCTGTTCCAGGGTCTCAGGTTTACTAAAGCACAGAGTGCTGGAAGGCAGTGGCCTGTGGCCTCAGCTGAACTGTGAGATGAAATGGAGCCCGGAGTTACACACACACACACACGTGCTTATGGCTGTCCAGCAATGTCAGGGCCCCGATTGGCCCCCATGCCCATAAGTTTCAGGAGAAGGACAGAATTCACACACTCACATGGTCTGGCTGGCTCCGGAATGTTCTGGGCTATTCAAGAACACACTTCTGCTTTTCCAAAACAAGACAGCATTGAGGACATTGGGGAGACAGGCTGGTAGTCAGTCTGTCTAGACCACATATTCCCCTTGGCTACTTAGTCATTAGGCTAACATTATGATATACAATAACATGTACATTATCCACAGAGACATTAGGCTAACATTATATACAATAACATGTACATTATCCACAGAGACATTAGGCTAACATTATATACAATAACATGTACATTATCCACAGAGACATTAGGCTAACATTATATACAATAACATGTACATTATCCACAGAGACATTAGGCTAACATTATATACAATAACATGTACATTATCCACAGAAACATTAGGCTAACATTATATACAATAACATGTACATTATCCACAGAAACATTAGGCTAACATTATATACAATAACATGTACATTATCCACAGAGACATTAGGCTAACATTATATACAATAACATGTACATTATCCACAGAGACATTAGGCTAACATTATGATATACAATAACATGTACATTATCCACCAGAGACATTAGGCTAACATGACATACATTATCCACCAGAGTGATTAGGCTAACATTATGATATACATTATCCACCAGAGTCATCAGGCTAACGCTATGATATACATTATCATGTATATTATCCACTAGTCATTAGGCTAACATTATGATATACATTATCCACCAGTCATTAAGCTAACATTATGATATACATTATCATGTATATTATCCACTAGTCATTAGGCTAACATTATCCCAGTGTTTACCCTAGGATGCAAAGTTAGCATAGGGGGGTGGGTGTGGCCAACGGTGCAGTCTATGATCATAAATCTTGGAGGCAGTCCTCTTGGCCATAGAAAAAAATGCCAGGACATTTTGGGAATTTTAGATTCTACCTGACTGTCTAGCTACCCCTCAGTAACCAGCTACATCATTACCATCAGTGTCCTCCCTATAACCCCTCAGTAACCAGCTACATCATTACCATCAGTGTCCTCCCCATAACCCCTCAGTAACCAGCTACATCATTACCATCAGTGTCCTCCCTATAACCCCTCAGTAACCAGCTACATCATTACCATCAGTGTCCTCCCCATAACCCCTCAGTAACCAGCTACATCCTTACCATCAGTGTCCTCCCTATAACCCCTCAGTAACCAGCTACATCCTTACCATCAGTGTCCTCCCTATAACCCCTCAGTAACCAGCTGCATCATTACCATCAGTGTCCTCCCTATAACCTCTCAGTAACCAGCTACATCATTACCATCAGTGTCCTCCCTATAACCCCTCAGTAACCAGCTACATCATTACCATCAGTGTCCTCCCTATAACCCCTCAGTAACCAGCTACATCCTTACCATCAGTGTCCTCCCTATAACCCCTCAGTAACCAGCTACATCATTACCATCAGTGTCCTCCCTATAACCCCTCAGTAACCAGCTACATCATTACCATCAGTGTCCTCCCCATAACCCCTCAGTAACCAGCTACATCATTACCATCAGTGTCCTCCCTATAACCCCTCAGTAACCAGCTACATCATTACCATCAGTGTCCTCCCCATAACCCCTCAGTAACCAGCTACATCCTTACCATCAGTGTCCTCCCTATAACCCCTCAGTAACCAGCTACATCCTTACCATCAGTGTCCTCCCTATAACCCCTCAGTAACCAGCTGCATCATTACCATCAGTGTCCTCCCTATAACCTCTCAGTAACCAGCTACATCATTACCATCAGTGTCCTCCCTATAACCCCTCAGTAACCAGCTACATCATTACCATCAGTGTCCTCCCTATAACCCCTCAGTAACCAGCTACATCCTTACCATCAGTGTCCTCCCTATAACCCCTCAGTAACCAGCTACATCATTACCATCAGTGTCCTCCCTATAACCCCTCAGTAACCAGCTACATCATTACCATCAGTGTCCTCCCCATAACCCCTCAGTAACCAGCTACATCATTACCATCAGTGTCCTCCCTATAACCCCTCAGTAACCAGCTACATCATTACTATCAGTGTCCTCCCTATAACCCCGCAGTAACCAGCTACATCATTACCATCAGTGTCCTCCCCATAACCTCTCAGTAACCAGCTACATCATTACCATCAGTGTCCTCCCTATAACCCCTCAGTAACCAGGCTACATCATTACCATCAGTGTCCTCCCTATAACCTCTCAGTAACCAGCTACATCATTACCATCAGTGTCCTCCCTATAACTCCTCAGTAACCAGCTACATCATTACCAGTGTCCTCCCCATAACCCCTCAGTAACCAGCTACATCATTACCATCAGTGTCCTCCCTATAACTCCTCAGTAACCAGCTACATCATTACCATCAGTGTCCTCCCTATAACCCCTCAGTAACCAGCTACATCCTTACCATCAGTGTCCTCCCTATAACCCCTCAGTAACCAGCTACATCATTACCATCAGTGTCCTCCCTATAACTCCTCAGTAACCAGCTACATCATTACCATCAGTGTCCTCCCTATAACCCCTCAGTAACCAGCTACATCCTTACCATCAGTGTCCTCCCTATAACCCCTCAGTAACCAGCTACATCATTACCATCAGTGTCCTCCCCATAACCCCTCAGTAACCAGCTACATCATTACCATCAGTGTCCTCCCTATAACCCCTCAGTAACCAGCTACATCATTACCATCAGTGTCCTCCCTATAACCCCTCAGTAACCAGCTACATCATTACCATCAGTGTCCTCCCCATAACCCCTCAGTAACCAGCTACATCATTACCATCAGTGTCCTCCCCATAACCCCTCAGTAACCAGCTACATCATTACCATCAGTGTCCTCCCTATTACCCCTCAGTAACCAGCTACATCATTACCATCAGTGTCCTCCCCATAACCCCTCAGTAACCAGCTACATCATTACCATCAGTGTCCTCCCTATTACCCCTCAGTAACATCATTACCATCAGTGTCCTCCCTATAACCCCTCAGTAACCAGCTACATCATTACCATCAGTGTCCTCCCTATAACCCCTCAGTAAACAGCTACATCATTACCATCAGTGTCCTCCCTATAACCCCTCAGTAACCAGGCTACATCATTACCATCAGTGTCCTCCCCATAACCCCTCAGTAACCAGCTACATCATTACCATCAGTGTCCTCCCTATAACTCCTCAGTAACCAGCTACATCCTTACCATCAGTGTCCTCCCCATAACCTCTCAGTAACCAGCTACATCATTACCATCAGTGTCCTCCCTATAACTCCTCAGTAACCAGCTACATCATTACCATCAGTGTCCTCCCCATAACCCCTCAGTAACCAGCTACATCATTACCATCAGTGTCCTCCCTATAACCCCTCAGTAACCAGCTACATCATTACCATCAGTGTCCTCCCTATAACCCCTCAGTAACCAGCTAGGCCTAAATCATAAGCTGCATCAGTGAGAAGGCCCAAGTGCACTTCTCTGCCAGTAAGAACAGCCTTTTCTACCATACTTTATATCTGGTTTGGAGCAGCCTGGCGTTGCACAAGACCCAACAAGACAACACCACCACATGCAGTAAGCAGGGCTCCCTGAGGAGAGCAGAGAGCAGCAGCTGTCCTGGACCTGCCGTGGAAGATACCGGAGGTCAGAGAGACAATAGGCAAAGAGCCATGACACTAGTCCGTGCCAATGTCTGCCAATGTCTGATGGGCACAGAGAGTCACAGAGAGCATCTGAAACGACTTACTGTACTGGCTAAGCCACTTGACACAGAGTCAGTAGTACTGAGAGTAAGTGCTGAGAGAGAGAGAGATGTTCAACTTTAAGCATGATATTGTGCATGTGTGTCTGCGTGCGCTTATACGCGACCAATGAAGACCATTTGTGCAAATGTAATCTATACACATGAAAGCATCCCTTCCAACTCCACTACTGAGCCCCATGTAGGTCATACTCTAAACCAGCGGGTTGAGATGGGAGACAGAGAAGGTTGAGATGTCTCCTTCTGCCAGAGACGGACAGAGAAGAGAGAGGCTCTTGTCTCAGTGGCTTTAGTGAACAGATGCAGACGGCTGTACGGGAAAGAAGAGGAGAGCCATCCATCCCCTCCTATCAGCTTTCCAGGCACTCGGAGCGTTCCAAATCGCTCCTGGCACACCCAGGCTGCCTCCTACGCTTCATTATCAGAGTTCCCACTGGAATATGGGACATGATAACAGCAGCTCCCCTTCCCCCCTCCCCAACCACACTTTCCACTCTCCTGATACCTCGATATGAGACAGAGAGGACTATCCAGATCCACAAAGCAACACAGACGAGTAGAGAAACAACACAGTGTTTTATCTGGATGTCTGGAGGAGTAGAGAAACAACACAGTGTTTTATCTGGATGTCTGGAGGAGTAGAGAAACAACACAGTGTTTTATCAGGATGTCTGGAGGAGTAGAGAAACAACACAGTGTTTTATCAGGATGTCTGGAGGAGTAGAGAAACAACACAGTGTTTTATCAGGATGTCTGGAGGAGTAGAGAAACAACACAGTGTTTTATCAGGATGTCTGGAGGAGTAGAGAAACAACACAGTGTTTTATCTGGATGTCTGGAGGAGTAGAGAAACAACACAGTGTTTTATCTGGATGTCTGGAGGAGAAGAGAAACAACACAGTGTTTTATCAGGATGTCTGGAGGAGTAGAGAAACAACACAGTGTTTTATCAGGATGTCTGGAGGAGTAGAGAAACAACACAGTGTTTTATCAGGATCTGGAGGAGTAGAGCAAATAGAGGATTGGCCTATTAACAGAGAATGCCTCCAATAATGTAGGTGGTATACAACCAATGCCACACACACACACCTCTGGAGAGTAGAAGGAAAAAAACACACATTGAAAACTCCATTTGGCTACAAGCTCCAGAGTGAGTAGGTAATGTTATGCAAAGTAGAAACTGAACACAGATCAGTTATCTCTGGCTCCAGTATGCCCTGTTCCAATCTAAACCAGGGTAGAGGGTTATAGCCATCCTCTACCACTGCTCCCTGTTCCAATCTAAACCAGGGTAGAGGGTTATAGCGAGGTCACAGCCATCCTCTACCACTGCTCCCTGTTCCAATCTAAACCAGGGTAGAGGGTTATAGCGAGGTCACAGCCATCCTCTACCACTGCTCCCTGTTCCAATCTAAACCAGGGTAGAGGGTTATAGCGAGGTCACAGCCATCCTCTACCACTGCTCCCTGTTCCAATCTAAACCAGGGTAGAGGGTTATAGCGAGGTCACAGCCATCCTCTACCACTGCTCCCTGTTCCAATCTAAACCAGGGTAGAGGGTTATAGCCATCCTCTACCACTGCTCCCTGTTCCAATCTAAACCAGGGTAGAGGGTTATAGCGAGGTCACAGCCATCCTCTACCACTGCTCCCTGTTCCAATCTAAACCAGGGTAGAGGGTCACAGCCATCCTCTACCACTGCTCCCTGTTCCAATCTAAACCAGGTGTCCTATAGAATACAGTACATAAACATACCATCCTCTCTCTCTCTCTCTGGAGAGGTGTGTCCTATAGAATACAGTACATAAACATACCATCCTCTCTCTCTGGAGAGGTGTGTCCTATAGAATACAGTACATAAACATACCATCCTCTCTCTCTCTGGAGAGGTGTGTTCTATAGAATACAGTACATAAACATACCATCCTCTCTCTCTCTCTGGAGAGGTGTGTCCTATAGAATACAGTACATAAACATACCATCCTCTCTCTCTCTCTGGAGAGGTGTGTCCTATAGAATACAGTACATAAACATACCATCCTCTCTCTCTCTGGAGAGGTGTGTTCTATAGAATACAGTACATAAACATACCATCCTCTCTCTCTGGAGAGGTGCGTCCTATAGAATACAGTACATAAACATACCATCCTCTCTCTCTCTCTGGAGAGGTGTGTCCTATAGAATACAGTACATAAACATACCATCCTCTCCCTCTCTGGAGAGGTGTGTTCTATAGAATACAGTACATAAACATACCATCCTCTCTCTCTCTGGAGAGGTGTGTTCTATAGAATACAGTACATAAACATACCATCCTCTCTCTCTCTCTGGAGAGGTGTGTTCTATAGAATACAGTACATAAACATACCATCCTCTCTCTCTCTCTGGAGAGGTGTGTCCTATAGAATACAGTACATTAACATACCATCCTCTCTCTCTGGAGAGGTGTGTTCTATAGAATACAGTACATAAACATACCATCCTCTCTCTCTGGAGAGGTGTGTCCTATAGAATACAGTACATAAACATACCATCCTCTCTCTCTCTGGAGAGGTGTGTTCTATAGAATACAGTACATAAACATACCATCCTCTCTCTCTCTCTGGAGAGGTGTGTTCTATAGAATACAGTACATAAACATACCATCCTCTCTCTCTCTGGAGAGGTGTGTTCTATAGAATACAGTACATAAACATACCATCCTCTCTCTCTGGAGAGGTGTGTCCTATAGAATACAGTACATAAACATACCATCCTCTCTCTCTCTGGAGAGGTGTGTTCTATAGAATACAGTACATAAACATACAATCCTCTCTCTCTGGAGAGGTGTGTTCTATAGAATACAGTACATAAACATACCATCCTCTCTCTCTCTGGAGAGGTGTGTCCTATAGAATACAGTACATAAACATACCATCCTGTCTCTCTCTGGAGAGGTGTGTTCTATAGAATACAGTACATAAACATACCATCCTCTCTCTCTCTGGAGAGGTGTGTCCTATAGAATACAGTACATAAACATACCACCCTCTCTCTCTCTGGAGAGGTGTGTCATATAGAATACAGTACATAAACATACCATCCTCTCTCTCTCTGGAGAGGTGTGTTCTATAGAATACAGTACATAAATAGATTCTCCCTATGCCCCTCCCTCCACCCTGCTCAACAGACACCATCCTCTCTCTCTGGTCCCCCTGCTGATGAGCATCTGCCAATCCCGAGCATGCACTCTCTAGCGCTAATCTGCTGGAACACACACACACACACACTGACCTCAATATCAGCTTTTTAAATCAGTGAAGCGTGACACACACATTCATGAATGCTGATGCCAATACACACTTGGCAGTGGGCGCTGTTGCTTTGATCCCCATCCTAAAAAACACTAATCATTATACTAGCTATTCTGATCCCCCTGTCTGTACACACACACACACACACACACACACACCAAGCTCACTTTCAGGTTTCCCAGCGTAGTGTGTAAACACAGGGGGTTAGTCTAGCGATTAGATGAGTCCATTTAATCAGTGGGTTAAGCCTGGTGGTCCTTCACAACCAGTGAGCCATAGCCGGCTAGAGCAGACAGATTTAGAACGTATTGCAACCTATAGGGGTCTTTCTCCTTCGCTGCAGCACTCCTGTGTGTGTGTGTGTGTGTGTGTGTCAGGGGAGACAATGAGCCTAGGGGACAGTGGAGGTGATGAAGGCTGAAACAACAGAGAGGATTATCACTATAGTTCACTAAATATTACTGTAACGTTAGAACTCTGAATGGTTCCCAATGGGACTGACCCAACTAGCTCTCAGGGGGGGAAGAGGAAGAGAGAAGACAGGGGGGAAGAGAGAGGAGGAGAAGAGGAGAGGGGAGGAGAAGAGGAGAGGGGAGGAGAAGAGGAGAGGGGAGGAGAAGAGGAGAGGGGAGGAGAAGAGGAGAGGGGAGGAGAGGAGGAGAAGAGAGGTTGAGAAAGGAAGAGGAGAGAGAG
This sequence comes from Oncorhynchus mykiss, assembly GCF_013265735.2. Classification (NCBI taxonomy): domain Eukaryota; kingdom Metazoa; phylum Chordata; class Actinopteri; order Salmoniformes; family Salmonidae; genus Oncorhynchus; species Oncorhynchus mykiss. Next base: position 7,003,319 of record NC_048571.1, on the reverse strand, counting down.
GAGGAGGAGAAGAGGAGAGGGGAGGAGAGGAGAGGGAGAGGAGGAGAGGAGAGGGGGAGGAGGAGAGGAGAGGAGGAGGAGGAGGAGAGGGGAGAAGGAGAGAGGAGAGGGGAGAAGGAGAGAGGAGAAGAGGAGAGAGGGGAGGATAAGAGGAGAGAGGAGGAGAATGAGAGATGAAGGAGAGAGGGGTCTCTGAAATGTGGATTAAGTTAAGATTTCCACCCTACACACCAACGTGTGGTCAGTTTTGAGTTATCAAATCTCAAATGGTTTAAGGTCAGCGTAATAGGATAGGATTTGGATAAGCTGATCCTAGAACTGTGCCAACGTGATCCTAACTTGTAACCGGAGCCTGAAATGCTGACAGTCTACTCTGTATTCAGAGAGTCAGTTGGAACAATGCAGCAGGGATGCTACACTCCCAACATCTGGACAAGGCTGTTGCAATAGAACCACAGCTATGGCAGCAAACAAGACCTTTCCACTGTCATTAGAGGACTTTGTTCTTCAGATGATCCAGCTGAATGGTGAAATGAAGGACAGGGTTCTCTAAAGTACTGTGTGTGTTGTACAGAGGGAAGGAGAGGGCTAGTGATGTAAGGGCATTACTGGAGGGGGACGTGGTAACGCTGGGCTGTCTATGACTGCTGGCTAGCACTCCTCTCTCCCTCTGCAGGGTTAGAGCCTGCTGGCTAGCTAGCACTCCTCCCTCCCTCTGCAGGGTTAGAGCCTGCTGGCTAGCACTCCTCCCTCCCTCTGCAGGGTTAGAGCCTGCTGGCTAGCTAGCACTCCTCCCTCTCTCTGCAGGGTTAGAGCCTGCTGGCTAGCTAGCACTCCTCCCTCTCTCTGCAGGGTTGGAGCCTGCTGGCTAGCTAGCACTCCTCCCTCCCTCTGCAGGGTTAGAGCCTGCTGGCTAGCTAGCACTCCTCCCTCTCTCTGCAGGGTTAGAGCCTGCTGGCTAGCTAGCACTCCTCCCTCTCTCTGCAGGGTTAGAGCCTGCTGGCTAGCTAGCACTCCTCCCTCTCTCTGCAGGGTTAGAGCCTGCTGGCTAGCTAGCACTCCTCCCTCTCTCTGCAGGGTTAGAGCCTGCTGGCTAGCTAGCACTCCTCCCTCTCTCTGCAGGGTTAGAGCCTGCTGGCTAGCTAGCACTCCACCCTCTCTCTGCAGGGTTAGATTAGAGCCTGCTGGCTAGCTAGCACTCTTCCCTCTCTCTCCAGGGTTAGAGCCTGCTGGCTAGCTAACACTCTTCCCTCTCTCTGCAGGGTTAGAGCCTGCTGGCTAGCTAGCACTCCTCCCTCCCTCTGCAGGGTTAGAGCCTGCTGGCTAGCACTCCTCCCTCCCTCTGCAGGGTTAGAGCCTGCTGGCTAGCTAGCACTCCTCCCTCTCTCTGCAGGGTTAGAGCCTGCTGGCTAGCTAGCACTCCTCCCTCTCTCTGCAGGGTTAGAGCCTGCTGGCTAGCTAGCACTCCTCCCTCCCTCTGCAGGGTTAGAGCCTGCTGGCTAGCTAGCACTCCTCCCTCTCTCTGCAGGGTTAGAGCCTGCTGGCTAGCTAGCACTCCTCCCTCTCTCTGCAGGGTTAGAGCCTGCTGGCTAGCTAGCACTCCTCCCTCCCTCTGCAGGGTTAGAGCCTGCTGGCTAGCACTCCTCCCCCTCTCTGCAGGGTTAGAGCCTGCTGGCTAGCTAGCACTCCTCCCTCTCTCTGCAGGGTTAGAGCCTGCTGGCTAGCTAGCACTCCTCCCTCTCTCTGCAGGGTTAGAGCCTGCTGGCTAGCTAGCACTCCTCCCTCTCTCTGCAGGGTTAGAGCCTGCTGGCTAGCTAGCACTCCTCCCTCTCTCTGCAGGGTTAGAGCCTGCTGGCTAGCTAGCACTCCTCCTTCTCTCTGCAGGGTTAGAGCCTGCTGGCTAGCTAGCACTCCTCCTTCTCTCTGCAGGGTTAGAGCCTGCTGGCTAGCTAGCACTCCTCCCTCCCTCTGCAGGGTTAGAGCCTGCTGGCTAGCTAGCACTCCTCCCTCTCTCTGCAGGGTTAGAGCCTGCTGGCTAGCTAGCACTCCTCCCTCTCTCTGCAGGGTTAGAGCCTGCTGGCTAGCTAGCACTCCTCCTTCTCTCTGCAGGGTTAGAGCCTGCTGGCTAGCTAGCACTCCTCCCTCTCTCTGCAGGGTTAGAGCCTGCTGGCTAGCTAACACTCTTCCCTCTCTCTGCAGGGTTAGAGCCTGCTGGCTAGCTAGCACTCCTCCCTCTCTCTGCAGGGTTAGAGCCTGCTGGCTAGCTAGCACTCCTCCTTCTCTCTCCAGGGTTAGAGCCTGCTGGCTAGCTAGCACTCCTCCCTCTCTCTGCAGGGTTAGAGCCTGCTGGCTAGCTAGCACTCCTCCCTCCCTCTGCAGGGTTAGAGCCTGCTGGCTAGCTAGCACTCCTCCCTCCCTCTGCAGGGTTAGAGCCTGCTGGCTAGCTAACACTCCTCCCTCTCTCTGCAGGGTTAGAGCCTGCTGGCTAGCTAGCACTCCTCCTTCTCTCTGCAGGGTTTGAGCCTGCTGGCTAGCTAGCACTCCTCCCTCCCTCTGCAGGGTTAGAGCCTGCTGGCTAGCTAGCACTCCTCCCTCCCTCTGCAGGGTTAGAGCCTGCTGGCTAGCTAGCACTCCTCCCTCCCTCTGCAGGGTTAGAGCCTGCTGGCTAGCTAGCACTCCTCCCTCTCTCTGCAGGGTTAGATTAGAGCCTGCTGGCTAGCTAGCACTCCTCCCCCTCTCTGCAGGGTTAGATTAGAGCCTGCTGGCTAGCTAGCACTCCTCCCCCTCTCTGCAGGGTTAGGTTAGAGCCAGGCCTTTGCTAGAAGTTAGAAGGGAGAGCAACACACAGAGACAATGTATATGCGCATGAACGCACATACACACACAACACGTGACCCACACACACCACAGGAGGTTGGTGGCACATTAATTGTGGAGGAAGGGCTCGAGGTAATGGCTGGAGCCATTATTATGAGCCATCCTCCCCTCAGCAGCCTCCACTGACACACACACAACCCGTGACAGACAGGACACACACACGACATGTGACACACAGCATCCCTCTCTCCAGGCCCCTGGCAACATGACTACAGAGAGGAGAGGGGGGAAAGGAGGAGAGGGGGGAAAGGAGGAGAGAGGAGAGAAGGAAAGAAGGAGAGAGGAGAGGGGGGAAAGGAGGAGAGAGGAGAGGGGGGGAAAGTAGGAGAGAGGAGGAGAGAGGAGAAAGGAGGAGAGAGGAGAGAGGAGAGGGGAGAAAGGAGGAGAGAGGAGAGAGGAGAGGGGGGAAAGGAGGAGAGAGGAGAGGGGGAAAAGGAGGAGAGAGGAGAGGGGGAAAAGAGGAGAGTGGAGGGGGGGAAAAAGAGGAGAGTGGAGAGGGGGAAAATGAGGAGAGTGGAGAGGGGGAAAGGGAGGAGAGAGGAGTGGGGGAAAGGGAGGAGAGAGGAGAGGGGGAAAGGGAGGAGAGAGGAGAGGGGGAAAGGAGGAGAGAGGAGAGGGGGAAAGGAGGAGAGAGGAGTGGGGGAAAGGGAGGAAAGAGGAGTGGGGGAAAGGGAGGAGAGAGGAGTGGGGGAAAGGAGGAGAGAGGGGTGGGGTAAAGGGAGGAGAGAGGAGAGGGGTAAAGGAGGAGAGAGGATTGGGGGAAAGGAGGAGAGAGGAGAGGGGGAAAGGAAGGAGAGAGGAGAGGGGGAAAGGAAGGAGAGAGGAGAAGGGGAAAGGAGGAGAGAGGAGTGGGGGAAAGGAGGAGAGAGGAGTGGGGGAAAGGAGGAGAGAGGAGTGGGGGAAAGGAGGAGAGAGGAGTGGGGGAAAGGAGGAGAGAGGAGTGGGGGAAAGGAGGAGAGGAGGAGAGAGGAGTGGGGGAAAGGATGAGAGGAGACAGGGCAGTTGTACGCTGGCTGTGAAGGCTCGACCTCCCAACAATGCCTCCCCCTAACACACACACACCGCCCCATGCATGCTCTTTAACCCCATGATGAGATGACCCCTGTGAAGACGACCACAGGGCGACAGTGTCCAGCTAATAAGCACAGAGGGCTGTGTGTGTGTCCTACTCAAACAAACACAATGCAGGGACAGCTTAGAAGGTCTAGGGCAAGACCACACACACACACAACATTTGGCCAAGAGCAAGAGAACAAAGAATCCAAGGCCATCAAAAACCAGTCTCTACTCTCCTGAATCAAGATCTGGAAAGGTGCTGTTAAGTCACAGAGAGGGCTGCCAGGTGTTACAGTAGGACTATGTTATGTTCCCTGGCTGTGTTGGTTCTACTAGCTGCTGCTGCTACACTGGCTGCTGCTGCTGCTACACTGGCTGCTGCTGCTGCTACACTGGCTGCTGCTGCTGCTACACTGGCTGCTGCTGCTGCTACACTGGCTGCTGCTGCTGCTACACTGGCTGCTGCTGCACTGGCTGCTGCTACACTGGCTGCTGCTACACTGGCTGCTGCTGCTGCTACACTGGCTGCTGCTGCTGCTACACTGGCTGCTGCTGCTGCTACACTGGCTGCTGCTGCTGCTACACTGGCTGCTGCTGCTGCTACACTGGCTGCTGCTGCTGCTGCTACACTGGCTGCTGCTGCTGCTGCACTGGCTGCTGCTGCTGCTACACTGGCTGCTGCTACACTGGCTGCTGCTGCTGCTGCTGCTACACTGGCTGCTGCTACACTGGCTGCTGCTGCTGCTGCACTGGCTGCTACTGCTGCTGCTACACTGGCTGCTACTGCTGCTGCTGCTGCTACACTGGCTGCTGCTGCTGCTACACTGGCTGCTGCTGCTACACTGGCTGCTACTGCTGCTGCTGCTGCTACACTGGCTGCTGCTGCTGCTACACTGGCTGCTGCTGCTACAACACTGGCTGCTGCTGCTACACTGGCTGCTACTGCTGCTGCTACACTGGCTGCTACTGCTGCTGCTACACTGGCTGCTGCTGCTGCTACACTGGCTGCTACTGCTGCTGCTACACTGGCTGCTACTGCTGCTGCTACACTGGCTGCTGCTGCTGCTGCTGCTACACTGGCTGCTACTGCTGCTGCTACACTGGCTGCTGCTGCTGCTGCTGCTACACTGGCTGCTGCTACACTGGCTGCTGCTGCTGCTGCTACACTGGCTGCTACTGCTGCTGCTACACTGGCTGCTACTGCTGCTGCTGCTGCTACACTGGCTGCTACTACACTGGCTGCTGCTGCTGCTGCTACACTGGCTACACTGGCTGCTGCTGCTGCTGCTACACTGGCTGCTGCTGCTGCTGCTACACTGGCTGCTGCTGCTGCTACACTGGCTGCTGCTGCAGCTACACTGGCTGCTGCTGCAACTACACTGGCTGCTGCTGCAACAACACTGGCTGCTGCTGCAACAACACTGGCTGCTACTGCAACAACACTGGCTGCTACTGCAACAACACTGGCTGCTACTACACTGGCAGCTGCTGCTACTACACTGGCTGCTACTGCAACAACACTGGCTGCTACTGCAACAACACTGGCTGCTGCTGCTACACTGGCTGCTACTGCAACAACACTGGCTGCTACTGCAACAACACTGGCTGCTACTGCAACAACACTGGCTGCTACTGCAACAACACTGGCTGCTACTGCAACAACACTGGCTGCTACTACACTGGCAGCTGCTGCTACTACACTGGCAGCTGCTGCTACTACACTGGCAGCTGCTGCTCCCCCACTGTCACTGCTATGGTTAGTTATCTGTAGGAGCTGGTGATTTCTCCAGTCCTGACTCCATGTCTCTACACAGCCAGAACAGGCCACAGTGGACTCATTACTGCACAGAGACAGAGGGAGGAATAGAGAGAGACAGCAGATACAGAGAAACACACATGGGCATGGAGGGAGGAATAGAGAGAGAGACAGCAGATACAGAGAAACAGACACGGGTATGCACGCACACACACGGTGTATGCCCTTTCTGGTCACAGCAACTTTTTAAATAAGAAAGAACAGAGTACAGAAGAGAAGTGAGGTCAAGGTGGAGAACATATACACTGACATCACAATTGAGACCTGGGCTGACTGACATCACAATAGAAACCTGGACTGACTTATACACTGACCTGGACTGACATCACAATAGAGACCTGGACTGACTGACATCACAACAGAGACCTGGACTGACTGACATCACAATAGAGACCTGGACTGACTTATACACTGACCTGGACTGACTGACATCACAACAGAGACCTGGACTGACTGACATCACAACAGAGACCTGGACTGACTGATACACTGACCTGGACTGACTGACATCACAATAGAGACCTGGACTGACTTATACCCTGACCTGGACTGACTGACATCACAATAGAGACCTGGACTGACTTATACCCTGACCTGGACTGACTGACATCACAATAGAGACCTGGACTGACTTATACACTGACCTGGACTGACTGACATCACAACAGAGACCTGGACTGACTGACATCACAACAGAGACCTGGACTGACTGATACACTGACCTGGACTGACTGACCTGGACTGACTGACATCACAACAGAGACCTGGACTGACTGACATCACAACAAAGACCTGGACTGACTGACATCACAATAAAGACATGGACTGACTGACATCACAATAAAGACCTGGACTGACTGACATCACAATAAAGACCTGGACTGACTGACATCACAATAAAGACCTGGACTGACTGACATCACAATAAAGACCTGGACTGACTGACATCACAACAAAGACCTGGACTGACTGACATCACAATAAAGACCTGGACTGACTGACATCACAATAAAGACCTGGACTGACTGACATCACAATAAAGACCTGGACTGACTGACATCACAATAAAGACCTGGACTGACTGACATCACAACAAAGACCTGGACTGACTGACATCACAACAAAGACCTGGACTGACTGACATCACAATAAAGACCTGGACTGACTGACATCACAATAAAGACCTGGACTGACAGACAGACAGATGTCAGTCCTATGTAGACAATTAGAACTGTGCATAAAGATAGTGGACTGTCCTGTTTAACTTTCATCTCTGATCATTTGTCAAATAGGGAGAGAGGAACACACAATACTGACATATATAGGCCTAGACTCAGGGATACTGTCAGTCTATCAGACACAGACACAATACTGACATATATAGGCCTAGACTCAGGGATACAGTCAGTCTATCAGACACAGACACAATACTGACATATATAGGCCGAGACTCAGGGATACAGTCAGTCTATCAGACACAGACACAATACTGACACATATAGGCCTAGACTCAGGGATACAGTCAGTCTATCAGACACAGACACAATACTGACACATATAGGCCTAGACTCAGGGATACAGTCAGTCTATCAAACACACACACCAACAGACAGACACACACACACTAACAGACAGACACACACACACTAACAGACAGACAGACACACACTAACAGACACACTTCCTCTGCTAAGGATAAACTTGGTCTTATTGTGTCTTCTAGGCATGCTGTCCTCCCAAGAACAAAAGAGAGCCAGACCAAACTAATGGAGAACCTCCCGGGGACAGAAGAGAGCCAGGCCAAACTACTGGAGAACCTCCCGGAGACCGAAGAGAGCCAGACCAAACTAATGGAGAACCTCCCCGGAACAGAACAGAGCCAGACCAAACTAGTGGAGAACCTCCCCAGAACAGAAGAGAGCCAGACCAAACTAGTGGAGAACCTCCCCAGAACAGAAGAGAGCCAGACCAAACTAGTGGAGAACCTCCCCAGAACAGAAGAGAGCCAGACCAAACTAGTGGAGAACCTATCCAGTACAGAAGAGAGCCAGACCAAACTAGTGGAGAACCTCCCCAGAAAAGAAGAGAGCCAGACCAAACTAGTGGCGAACCTCCCCAGAACAGAAGAGAGCCAGACCAAACTAGTGGAGAAAACAGCTGCAGGAATCTAGTAGAACCAACACTAATCAACATCAATCCCTCTTGGCCACAGTCCTAACTGGATATTACTCCTATTATACCCATTGTGGGAGTAGGTCTCAGATAACACCACTGCAGTAGTCACTGTGTGTGTGTGTGTGTGTGTGTGTGTGTGTGTGTGTGTGTGTGTGTGTGTGTGTGTGTGTGTGTGTGTGTGTGTGTGTGTGTGTGAGAGAGAGAGAGAAGAGAAAGAGAGAAAAAGAAGAGGGTGCTCAGGAGAGAGAGAGATCAAAGGAGCTATAACTACAAGACCTGCTTCATCTCAGCCAGTTAACAGGCACTGAGCTGCAAGTCAAATGAGCCCCTCTGATGTGTGTGTGTGTGTGTGTGTGTGTAACAAAATAGATGAGTGAGTAATATGTGACCTAGTAACATATCAGAGTGAAGCTCAGAGAGTGACTGAGTAAATTACTGTTTATCTGCTCCTCTGTGAGAGTGAGTAGGAGAGAGGAACGACTCCTCTGTGAGCGTGAGTAGGAGAGAGGAACGACTCTCTGTGAGCGTGAGTAGGAGAGAGGAACGACTCTCTGTGAGAGTGAGTAGGAGAGAGGAACGACTCTCTGTGAGAGTGAGTAGGAGAGAGGAACGACTCTCTGTGAGAGTGAGTAGGAGAGAGGAACGACTCTCTGTGAGAGTGAGTAGGAGAGAGGAACGACTCTCTGTGAGAGTGAGTAGGAGAGAGGAACGACTCCTCTTTGAGAGTGAGTAGGAGAGAGGAACGACTCTCTGTGAGAGTGAGTAGGAGAGAGGAACGACTCCTCTTTGAGAGTGAGTAGGAGAGAGGAACGACTCTCTGTGAGAGTGAGTAGGAGAGAGGAACGACTCCTCTTTGAGAGTGAGTAGGAGAGAGGAACAACTCCTCTTTGAGAGTGAGTAGGAGAGAGGAACGACTCCTCTGGGTATATATATATTTTTTTTTAAACACTCACCAGGCTGCCTTTTGACACATGTCCTTCACATCACTTCTGCATGGCTGTGGATGTAGGTCATACACCTAACACACACATTCCCTCCCTCTATAACCTGCCTTCCATATACACCCACTCATACCTGACACCATTAACCAGTTAGAGAGAGGTGGGGCTGGGAGTTGGGTGTGGGTGGCGCCAGAGGGAGGTGGGGCTGGGTGTTGGGTTAGGGTGGGGCAGGAGGGAGGTGGGGCTGGGTGTTGGGTTAGGGTGTGGATGGGGCCAGAGGGAGGTGGGGCTGGGTGTTGGGTTAGGGTGTGGGTGGGGCCAGAGGGAGGTGGGGCTGGGAGTTGGGTTAGGGTGTGGGTGGGGCCAGGGGGAGGTGGGGCTGAGTGTTGGGTTAGGGTGTGGGTGGGGCCAGAGGGAGGTGGGGCTGGGTTAGGGTGGGGCCAGAGGGAGGTGGGGCTGGGTTAGGGTGGGGCCAGAGGGAGGTGGGGCTGGGTGTTGGGTTAGGGTGTGGGTGGCGCCAGAGGGAGATTTAATGGACTTTGATGACACCGTCCCTGATACGGCTAGGGGTGCATCCACATTGCCGGAATTCCTGAGACCCCCTTGAAGAGGGAACTGGCCAATAACAATACAGGGAGTCAAGAGCCTGATGTTTTTAGGGTTCTGCAGTCAGCCATCCAGCCAGCCAGTCAGAGAGGGCCTCTGGTCATACAGACACAGAGAGGGCCTCTGGTCATACAGACACAGAGAGGGCCTCTGGTCATACAGACACAGAGAGGGCCTCTGGTCATACAGACACAGAGAGGGCCTCTGGTCATACAGACACAGAGAGGGCCTCTGGTCATACAGACACAGAGAGGGCCTCTGGTCATACAGACACAGAGAGGGCCTCTGGTCATACAGACACAGAGAGGGCCTCTGGTCATACAGACACAGAGAGGGCCTCTGGTCATACAGACACAGAGAGGGCCTCTGGTCATACAGACACAGAGAGGGCCTCTGGTCATACAGACACAGAGAGGGCCTCTGGTCATACAGACACAGAGAGGGCCTCTGGTCATACAGACACAGAGAGGGCCTCTGGTCATACAGACACAGAGAGGGCCTCTGGTCATACAGACACAGAGAGGGCCTCTGGTCATACAGACACAGAGAGGGCCTCTGGTCATACAGACACAGAGAGGGCCTCTGGTCATACAGAAACAGAGAGGGCCTCTGGTCATACAGAAACAGAGAGGGCCTCTGGTCATACAGACACAGAGAGGGCCTCTGGTCATACAGACACAGAGAGGGCCTCTGGTCATACAGACACAGAGAGGGCCTCTGGTCATACAGACACAGGAAGACTAAAGTGAGTCGCCAGCTCTAAATGGAACAACACACTTCCTCTATCATATCACACTTTCCACAAGTGGAAGAGGATGCAGAGGTGTGTGTGTGGAGTGTGTGAGGGAGAGATAAATCAAGCAGATGAATCAGTCGGTAGCCTTGGATTAAAACATCCTTCTCTTCATGTTTGTGCCACCTGCACATTTTCCCTCACAGATGTATGTTGATAGACTGAAGAACTGCCAGCCTTCCTACAAGCCACAGACACCTCAGACAACAGCAGTAGACTATATGAACCACAGACAACAGCAGTAGACTATATGAACCTCAGACAACAGCAGTAGACTATATGAACCTCAGACAACAGCAGTAGACTATAAGAACCTCAGACAACAGCAGTAGACTATAAGAACCTCAGACAACAGCAGTAGACTATAAGAACCACAGACAACAGCAGTAGACTATATGAACCTCAGACAACAGCAGTAGACTATATGAACCTCAGACAACAGCAGTAGACTATAAGAACCTCAGACAACAGCAGTAGACTATAAGAACCTCAGACAACAGCAGTAGACTATATGAACCTCAGACAACAGCAGTAGACTATAAGAACCTCAGACAACAGCAGTAGACTATATGAACCACAGACAACAGCAGTAGACTATATGAACCACAGACAACAGCAGTAGACTATAAGAACCTCAGACAACAGCAGTAGACTATAAGAACCACAGACAACAGCAGTAGACTATAAGAACCACAGACAACAGCAGTAGACTATATGAACCTCAGACAACAGCAGTAGACTATAAGAACCACAGACAACAGCAGTAGACTATATGAACCTCAGACAACAGCAGTAGACTATATGAACCACAGACAACAGCAGTAGACTATATGAACCTCAGACAACAGCAGTAGACTATAAGAACCACAGACAACAGCAGTAGACTATATGAACCTCAGACAACAGCAGTAGACTATATGAACCACAGACAACAGCAGTAGACTATAAGAACTACAGACAACAGCAGTAGACTATAAGAACTACAGACAACAGCAGTAGACTATAAGAACCACAGACAACAGCAGTAGACTATATGAACCTCAGACAACAGCAGTAGACTATATGAACCTCAGACAACAGCAGTAGACTATATGAACCTCAGACAACAGCAGTAGACTATATGAACCTCAGACAACAGCAGTAGACTATATGAACCTCAGACAACAGCAGTAGACTATATGAACCTCAGACAACAGCAGTAGACTATATGAACCTCAGACAACAGCAGTAGACTATATGAACCTCAGACAACAGCAGTAGACTATAAGAACCACAGACAACAGCAGTAGACTATAAGAACCACAGACAACAGCAGTAGACTATAAGAACCTCAGACAACAGCAGTAGACTATAAGAACCACAGACAACAGCAGTAGACTATAAGAACCTCAGACAACAGCAGTAGACTATATGAACCTCAGACAACAGCAGTAGACTATAAGAACCACAGACAACAGCAGTAGACTATAAGAACCACAGACAACAGCAGTAGACTATATGAACATCAGACAACAGCAGTAGACTATAAGAACCACAGACAACAGCAGTAGACTATAAGAACCACAGACAACAGCAGTAGACTATAAGAACCACAGACAACAGCAGTAGACTATATGAACCTCAGACAACAGCAGTAGACTATATGAACCTCAGACAACAGCAGTAGACTATATGAACCTCAGACAACAGCAGTAGACTATAAGAACCTCAGACAACAGCAGTAGACTATAAGAACCACAGACAACAGCAGTAGACTATAAGAACCTCAGACAACAGCAGTAGACTATATGAACCACAGACAACAGCAGTAGACTATAAGAACCACAGACAACAGCAGTAGACTATATGAACCACAGACAACAGCAGTAGACTATAAGAACCACAGACAACAGCAGTAGACTATAAGAACCACAGACAACAGCAGTAGACTATATGAACCACAGACAACAGCAGTAGACTATAATGAAAGACAACAGTAGCGGCCTATAAGAACCACAGACAACAGCAGTAGACTATAAGAACCACAGACAACAGCAGTAGACTATATGAACCTCAGACAACAGCAGTAGACTATAAGAACCACAGACAACAGCAGTAGACTATAATGAAAGACAACAGTAGCGGCCTATAAGAACCACAGACAACAGCAGCGGCCTATAAGAACCACAGACAACAGCAGTAGACTATAAGAACCACAGACAACAGCAGTAGACTATATGAACCACAGACAACAGCAGTAGACTATAAGAACCACAGACAACAGCAGTAGACTATATGAACCTCAGACAACAGCAGAGGCCTATAAGAACCACAGACAACAGCAGTAGACTATAAGAACCACAGACAACAGCAGTAGACTATATGAACCTCAGACAACAGCAGCGGCCTATAAGAACCACAGACAACAGCAGTAGACTATATGAACCTCAGACAACAGCAGTAGACTATATGAACCTCAGACAACAGCAGCGGCCTATAAGAACCACAGACAACAGCAGTAGACTATAAGAACCACAGACAACAGCAGTAGACTATATGAACCTCAGACAACAGCAGTAGACTATAAGAACCACAGACAACAGCAGTAGACTATAAGAACCACAGACAACAGCAGTAGACTATAATGAAAGATCAACGCCAGCAGCAGTAGACTATAATGAAAGATCAACGCCAGCAGCAGGCATCAGAGAGACAGGAGAAACATCACCCTCCTGTCCTAAACAAATAATGGTCTTCTACCGTCAAACAGAGATCCTGGCCCTTCACCCCTCAGCTCTACAGACAGCAGAGATATCCTGGCCCTTCACCCCTCAGCTCTACAAACAGCAGAGAGATATCCTGGCCCTTCACCCCTCAGCTCTACAGACAGCAGAGAGATATCCTGGCCCTTCACCCCTCAGCTCTACAAACAGCAGAGAGATATCCTGGCCCTTCACCCCTCAGCTCTACAAACAGCAGAGAGATATCCTGGCCCTTCACCCCTCAGCTCTACAAACAGCAGAGAGATATCCTGGCCCTTCACCCCTCAGCTCTACAAACAGCAGAGAGATATCCTGGCCCTTCACCCCTCAGCTCTACAAACAGCAGAGAGATATCCTGGCCCTTCGCCCCTAAGCTCTACAAACAGCAGAGAGATATCCTGGCCCTTCACCCCTCAGCTCTACAAACAGCAGAGAGATATCCTGGCCTTTCACCCCTCAGCTCTACAAACAGCAGAGAGACGGAGAGATGTAGAGGGAGGCAGAGAGAGAGGCAGAGAGAGGGGAGAGGCGCAGGCCAAAAACAATCCGTGGACCCTGTAGCTTCAACTGGTGTGTGTGTGTAAAGAAAAGCATCCTTTACCCTCTGACGACAGGCCTCCTCCTCCGTTAACACTCTCTGTGCTGGACTGGGAGTAGGCCATGGGGCCGCTCCTCTTCCCCTTCCTGAGGGAGCGGTTAGTGCTGGGGCTGCCCACCGGAGTGGAGGTAGACACCATCCCTCCATCCTTCCTGGAGAAGATACCGCTGAAGAACCTGACCAGCCGCCGGTCCGAGCCACTGGAGCGGCAGCCGGTGCCTCTCAGAAACCCCTCCTTCTCTGACACACTCTTCATGGAAAGAGTGATCAGATCGCTGTTGTCCAATGTGCGGTTTTTGCCTCTCGCTCGTTCCCAGCGGCTCAGCTCCGTCATTGAGTCAGTCTTGTTAAGGACAGCCCCGACTTCTAACGTGTTTCGTTTAGGAGGTCCCGTCTCATCGTAAGCCGGGTTCTGGAGGACTGTGGACTGGGGGGTCTGGTTGTCGTCCCAGGCTGTTCCTTCCCCGCGGCCGACACACCCAGAGCTGCTGTGGTGCTGGTCTTTGGAGAGGGCCCGGATGCTGCTGTGGTGCTGGTCTTTGGAGAGGGCCCGGATGCGGAGCAGTTCGCCACCCGTCCAGTGTCGGAAACTGAAGCTCCGGCGAAGCAGGCTGGGGTGGCTCTTCAGTGGCGGTGTCTCGGGAGAGGCCTTGACGGCTCTTCCGTTACTTTTGGACGCACACGACTTGTCCTTACCCCCGTCCCCATTAGTTGGAGCATCACTGCCCTTGTCCTCTGTGCTCTTGGCTTTCAGAAGTATTTTCTTCTGATCAACACTCCCATTCTCACCGTAGGAAGCAGATGTTGTCAAGGTTTTTTCAGTCTCCGTGCAAATATCCCCCTTAAGCCTCGAGTCAGTTTCAGCGCTTTCCTGTGTCCAGCTTATCCCCTGTGATTTCTTCTGACTCTGCGGTGACATGGTCTCCTCTGAGGCCTGGCTGTTGTTACCAGGCTCTGTGGAGGGGCTAGTTTCCTTCAACTCTTTATGCAACTGATGCACCTTTTTCATTTTAAGCCTTCCCAGTTCTAATTGTCCGGTGCTGAATGTCCTGAAATTTCTCATGTAGTTGTGTGAGTGGAACTCGTCGCTTTCATCCTCAACTTCTTTCAGCTCCTCCAGCAGACAACTCCTCTGGAGCTCCGAGGAGACCTCGCGACGGTAAG
>NC_048571.1:6963552-6981052 GCF_013265735.2 Oncorhynchus mykiss | reverse complement strand
TTTCCCCAGCCTCTCCCCTGGTCTCAAGGGAAGGTGCTGGTGTTGGAGATTACCTTCCTTATCTCAACCCTAAATCCCCCTCGTCTTCCTTTCGCTTTCAACTTCTCTCTGCTTGACATTTATGGATCATTATTTACATCAAGGGAGATTACAGCAAGTTGATCAGCTCTTATATGCCCTGTGTCCGTCCACACACACACACACACACACACACACACTCACACGGGACGTCTTCATCTTTCTCCCTGCTAGTCCTTTCATTCCCCTCTGTCTGCCTCCTCACCTTTACTGAAGAGAGGAAAATAAACCTATACAACATTAACAGGTCCAGTCAGCCTACAGCTTGACCAGACTGACAATGCCTCCAAACCAGTGTGTTTCCAGGTCATAGAGCCTATTTGTAACAGACAGAAACACCAAATGTAATTGACTGGTTTGATTGCTAGCTTTAAAAGCATAAAGGTTATTGTTAAGTTGCACTTTTCTACATCACTGTAACCTCTGCCATTTTGACAGCGACAAAGCACTCCAGTCCCACCAGGCTGGCGACCGTTCATCTCCGAAATAATTGAAGAGATTTAAACCTATTGGGTGAGCGCAGCCCACGAGGCAGCCAGGCAGAGAGAGAAGGTACAGTACACACCCAACCATATTGTCTGCAAAGAACCGACTGATTTCAAACACACCTCATCACACTTTCATCACAGCCCTGCCCTGGCTGTCACAAGCAGCTAGACGCCTGAACGGGGGTGTAAAAACAACCGACAGGCCAGCGAGTCGAGCATGGCATCAAAAATATATTATATTAAGCCTAAAAAAATGTATTTAACTTATTAAGCTAGTAGCTACCATGAACCTGAGGCTGGGTGTGTTCTGCAACAGCAAAGCAGGCTGGGGAAGTAAGTAACAGAGTGACTCTCTATTGTGACAATGCTGCCATCTGCATGCAGTACCTGAAGTCTAGTCTGAATCAATTCTCAGCATTTTGGTGGATTTGAAATTCACCATTTGAGTTCCAAGACAACAGCATGGTCAGTGACGACAATATCAGGAGGTAACACTGACAGGACACCACCACCTGCACTGCAGCCAAGCAACGTAATGACTTTTCACAGACACTTTTTTACAACTATAATCTGAAATGAATCGGGCTCCCAATTCCAAACATGCTCGAAGCACTATATTTAGTCAAGGATGACGTCGTCTCCCCTCTTATCTGAGAACACAGGGTTCGGTCTAGGCCTGATCTCTCCCAAATAACACACCTGGAGCACACATCCACAGTACAGTTGGTGGTACGCATGCTGACACAATACAAATACATCCATCTCAAAGCACGGGTGTGTGTGTGTGTGTGTGTGTGTGTGTGTGTGTGTGTGTGTGTGTGTGTGTGTGTGTATGTGTGCGTGTATAGATTCTCAGAGACAGTACAGACTGTGCTGTACTTATTCATAGTCTTAAAAGACGAAGGGGTTTGATCATTGCAGCCCAAACCATGAAAGAAGACTCTGAATGAAATAATGTTTGAAGTGTGCAGGAGAAGGAAGGGAGTGGAGAGGATAGGGGGGATGGGAGTGTTGCACCTGTCCTGTAGGCAGGAGTGTACACTATGCCCTCCACCACAATATAGTATGCACTTCTTCTTTGGGAATGTTGACAATATAGTGAAAAATACATATGAGTGAGTGTATGAGTGACGAGTCCCAAAGCTCAGCAAAAGGCATCTTCTTTCTAAAAACTGACAGACCGGTGTTCAGACAAGGCACTAAATACACTATATACAAAAGTATGTGGACACCCCATCAAATTAGGGTATTTTGCCATTTGCTGAAATGTGAATCAAATTGAGCACGCAGCCAAGCAATCTCCATAGACAAACATTGGCAGTAGAATGGCTCTTACTGAAGAGCTCAGTGACTTTGAACTTGGCATCGTCATAGGATGCCACCTATCCAACAAGTCCGTTCGTCAAATTTCTGCCCAGCTGTCCCGGTCAACTGTAAGTGTTGTTATTGTGAAGTGAAAAGGTCTAGGAGCAACAACGACTCAGCCGCAAAGTGATAGGGCACACAAGCTCACAGAACAGAACCGCCAAGAGCTGAAGCGCATTAAAATCACTCAACACCCACTACCGCGTTCCAAACTGCCTCTGGAAGCAACGTCAGCACAAGAACTGTTTGTCGACAATAAATGTTTGTCGGGGGCTTCCTGAAATGTTTTTCCATGGTCGAGCAGCCGCACCCAATCCTAATATCACAATGCGCAATGCCAAGTGTCGGCTGGAGTGGTGTAAAGCTCGCCGCCATTGGCCTCTGGAGCAGTGGACAAGTGTTCTCTGGAGTGATGAATCACGCTTCACCATCTGGCAGTCTGACGGACAAATCTGGGTTTGGTAGATGCCAGAAGAACACTACCTGACCCAATGCATAGTGCCAACTGTAAAGTTTGGTGGATGAAGAATAATGGTCTGGGGCTGCTTTACACAGTTCAGACTAGGCCCCTTAGTTCCAGTGAAGGGAAATCTTAACGCTACAGCATACAATTACACTCTAGACGATTCTGTACTTCCAACTTTGTGGCAACAGTTTGGGATAGGCCCTTTCCTGTTTCAGCTTAACAATGCCCCTATGCACAAAGCGAGGTCCATATAAAAATGGTTTGTTGAGATCAATGTGGAAGAACTTGATTGGCCTGCACAGAGCTCTGACCTCAACCCCATCGAACACCTTTGGGATGAATTGGAACGCCGACTGAACCAGACCTAATCGTTTAACATCCGTGTCCGACCAGTGCTCGTGGCGGAATGGAAGCGAGACCCCGCAGAAATGTTCCAACATCTAGTGGAAAGCCTTCCCAGAAGAGTGGAGGCTGTTGTCGCAGCAAAGGCGGGACCAACTCCATATTAATAATGCCAATGATCTTGGAATGAGATGGACTGTGTCCACATACTGTTGGCCATGTAGTGTATGTAGGTGATTAGATGTGTGATCCTCTTCATTTTAACTGTGCACATTTGTCTTTTAAAGCTGACTTGCAGTGCATCATGGTTTCTTGAGAAACATAGTGTTACTGAGCCAGTTAGACAGACACCAGTCTAGAGACAGTGCCCCCCCCCATCTCTCTCTGCCTGTGTGTGTGTGAGCGTTAAAACTCCACGGTGCGGCAGTGGCCCTTGGGGAGGGAGACTTTCATCTCAGATAAAAGGCTTAGTGAGAAAATCCCACTTTAGCAGACAGCTCTAGTAGCCCGGAGACAGCAATTTGATTAGCCCAGTGTTGGGAATATTCCTCCATGTTGGAGCCTGATAGGGACACGGTGTGTGTGTGTGTGTGTACGAGAACACAGGTGCAGAGTGCAGAACCAATACACAGCTCTGCATTGTTAACTCGGGCTGAGAGGTAATTGAGACAGAACACTGGACCAAGAGAACAGAGAAGTGTGGAGAAGAGTGTAAAACATGACAGAGGAATGGAGGGAGGGAGAGAGGAAAACAGATAGGAATGGAGGGAGGGAAGGAGAGAGGAAAACAGACAGAGGAATGGAGGGAGGGAGAGAGGAAAACAGATAGGAATGGAGGGAGGGAGGGAGAGAGGAAAACAGATAGGAATGGAGGGAGGGAGGGAAGGAGAGAGGAAAACAGATAGGAATGGAGGGAGGGAGGGAAGGAGAGAGGAAAACAGATAGGAATGGAGGGAGAGAGGAAAACAGACAGAGGAATGGAGGAAAACAGACAGAGGAATGGAGGGAGGGAGGGAGGGAGGGAGGGAGGGAGGGAGGGAGGGAGGGAGGGAGGGAGGGAGGGAGGGAGGGAGGGAGGAAAACAGACAGAGATTAAGTGAGAGAGATACGGAGAGAGAAAAACTGCCTGTCCCTTGATAGGTTAAAACTGAAGAGTCAGCAACACACCATTCTTGAAGCAAATTAACAAACACAACCCCCCCCCACACCCCTAAGGACTGGGAGGACTTGAATAATTGGTCCAAACAGAGTCCCGTGGCATGTGTGTTGGACAGATGATCTGTTAGAGCCTCTAATAAGGTCTTTCAACAGGCCCGTATAGTCCCTAATCCTCTACAATTCCCTGGAATAGAGCCTTATCACTGCCACCAGCCATGGTTCATTCAGCCTCCTCCTCTTCTCCCTCCTCATCCCTCACTATCACACCATCTCCACACTCCACAGACATATGTCTACTGCAGGGCAGGGTTGGAGCGAGGCTGATGATGATGAAGAACCTAAAGAGCCATAGATAACAACGTTGCTAAAATACTTAAGTGATGCACAATGTCTTCTAGGGGGAGGACTTGTGTTGATCCCTGAACGCTGTCCTCCCAGGGCAGGCGGCCGGCTGCCATCCTTATGGCTGAATAACAAGTACATGTTGATTGGGAGGGAAGGAGTTTAGTGGGTCAGTACTGTCACTCGGATCAGGAGGTTGTACCAGACCCAATGGGAACTGGCCATGCAGCACTGGGGAAACAGAGCTGACCTTTTAGGATTCTCTCTATTCACACTCCTCCTCTCCTGTGCATGTGTGACAAGTCCCTTCTCCCCAGACGTTCACCCACTCTGCCACACACATGCAATATGTATACGACAGCCCACTCTACAGACAGCAGTGCAGAGACATGGCCGATTATACGAGGGGCACACACACACACACACACAAATAACATACTAACCAAATTCACATCCCGCAAATTGGCATGAATCAAATTGCTATGTGGCATCGTACATGAGTTTGTGCTGCCTGGTACCCCCATCATCACTGTTAAAACACAGCTGTATTAATACTAGTAGTGAAATAATCTCCTCTCTCCTGCTGGTACCCCCATCATCACTGTTAAAACACAGCTGTATTACTACTAGTAGTGAGATAATCTCCTCTCTCCTGCTGGTACTCCCATCATCACTGTTAAAACACAGCTGTATTACTACTAGTAGTGAGATAATCTCCTCTCTCCTGCTGGTACTCCCATCATCACTGTTAAAACACAGCTGTATTACTACTAGTAGTGAGATAATCTCCTCTCTCCTGCTGGTACTCCCATCATCACTGTTAAAACACAGCTGTATTACTACTAGTAGTGAGATAATCTCCTCTCTCCTGCTGGTACTCCCATCATCACTGTTAAAACACAGCTGTATTACTACTGGTAGTGAGATATCTCCTCTCCTGCTGGTACCCCCATCATCACTGTTAAAACACAGCTGTATTACTACTAGTAGTGAGATAATCTCCTCTCTCCTGCTGGTACTCCCATCATCACTGTTAAAACACAGCTGTATTACTACTAGTAGTGAGATAATCTCCTCTCTCCTGCTGGTACTCCCATCATCACTGTTAAAACACAGCTGTATTACTACTAGTAGTGAGATAATCTCCTCTCTCCTGCTGGTACCCCCATCATCACTGTTAAAACACAGCTATATTACTACTAGTAGTGAGATAATCTCCTCCTCTCTCCTGCTGGTACCCCCATCATCACTGTTAAAACACAGCTGTATTACTACTAGTAGTGAGATAATGTCCTCTCTCCTGCTGGTACCCCCATCATCCCTGTTAAAACACAGCTGTATTACTACTAGTAGTGAGATAATCTCCTGCTGGGTGACTCTCATCAAAGAAACAGGAAGTGATTCAGGGAGAGAGATGCCCCATGTTGTCTTTCATCCTCCCCCAAGAGGCCCCCAAAAAATGGGTCAGTTAGTAGAGAGAGGAGCACACACCCTGCTGGCTGGTACACACACTGGCATGAACATACTACAGGCACGAATGCAGTCGCACACACAAGCACACAAATAGGCACTCTTCCGTTTTCTCTCCCTCTCTCACACACAAATAGGCACTCTTCCGTTTTCTCTCCCTCTCTCACACACAAATAGGCACTCTTCTGTTCTCTCTCACACACACAAATAGGCACGCTTCTGTTCTCTTTCACACACACAAATAGGCACGCTTCCGTTTTCTCTCCCTCTCTCACACACAAATAGGCACTCTTCTGTTCTCTCTCACACACAAATAGGCACGCTTCTGTTCACACACACAGGCACGCTTCTGTTCACACACACACACACACACACACACACGCACACACGCACACACGCACACACATACGATATTCATTGACAATCAGAGCTAATGCTTCTAACTTCCTGTCTTCTATAAGCACCACCATGTGGTCACTCCAGGACTGGCTGTTGTGCCTTCAACACGTTCTGTTGTCAAAGGGAGGAGTTGTGACTTACCTGTGATGAGGGCCGGCCCGGGCAGAGAACATAGGAAACAAAAGGAGGAAAAACACAATTTAGTGTTTATTCATGACATTTATTCACATCAAAATCAGTCATTTATTCACACTTAGGTTTAATGGCACAAAAACTATTGCATGAACATGTTACACCAGTTCAGACAAACCTCCAGACAGTCGACACAATAAGCTCTATCACCACTAGGCCTTGGTTAGCTTCCCGGGAAGACTTCATTACAAAAGTAAAGTATTATCAAAGACATGCTCTAGCCCAGGGCTCTCCAACCCTGTTTCTGAAGAACTACCATTCTATAGGTCCTCTCTCCAACCCTGTTTCTGAAGAACTACCATCCTATAGGTCCTCTCTCCAACCCTGTTCCTGGAGAACTACCATCCTATAGGTCCTCTCCCCAACCCTGTTCCTGGATAACTACCATCCTATAGGTCCTCTCTCCAACCCTGTTCCTGGAGAACTACCATCCTATAGGTCCTCTCTCCAACCCTGTTCCTGGAGAACTACCATCCTATAGGTCCTCTCTCCAACCCAGTTCCTGGAGAACTACCATCCTATAGGTCCTCTCTCCAACCCAGTTCCTGGAGAACTACCATCCTATAGGTCCTCTCTCCAACCCTGTTCCTGGAGAGCTACTGTGCTGTAGGTCCTCTCTCCAACCCTGTTCCCAGAGAGCTACTGTGCTGTAGGGCCTCTCTCCAACCCGGTTCCTGGAGAGCTACTGTGCTGTAGTTCCTCTCTCCAACCCAGTTCCCGGAGAGCTACTGTGCTGTAGGTCCTCTCTCCAACCCTGTTCCCGGAGAGCTACTGTGCTGTAGGTCCTCTCTCCAACCCTGTTCCCGGAGAGCTGCTGTCCTGTAGGTCCTCTCTCCAACCCTGTTCCTGGAGAGCTACTGTGCTGTAGGTCCTCTCTCCAACCCTGTTTCTGGAGAGCTACTGTGCTGTAAGTCCTCTCCAACCCTGTTCCTAGACAGCTACTGTGCTGTAGGTCCTCTCTCCAACACTAATCTAGCACACCTGATTCTAATAAACTGGTTGATAAGCTGAATCAGGTTAGTTACAACTGGGGTTGGAGCGAAAACCTACAGGATACTAGTTCTCCAGGAACAGGGTAGCCTAATTGCAAGACCTACGGTATGCTAAATAGTCAGACAACAAATGATGATGTGATTCTCAGTGTCTTCTCCCCAGCCACCATCTTCCCCCAAAGGCCATATTTCTCAGTGTGGTTAAACATGATTGTAACCTCTTCATATGGTGATCAAGTTTTCATGAGATGCTTAGCATGTACATAACACATTAATAAGGAGGCACCATGGAGGTGTCGGACTATCTGCTGATGAGTCCTGCACAACAAAACGATGACACGTCAGAGAGCCCTGCACACATTCAGAGCACCGGTGTGTGTGTGTGTGTGTGTGTGGACACATGCGTCTGACTCGGAGGCTAGACGCTCTGTCTTGATCGTCAAAGCGGAAGAGAGAGAGAGGGGAGCAGATGAACCACTGAATGAATAAAGAAAAGCGAGCAGACAAATGGAGAGACACAGAGAGAGAGAGACTAACACCAGACACCTTGACACGCCAACCCAGACTAAGATCTGTTACCATGGTGACACAGTCTAGGGTCTGCACGCCACGGCTGGTTTGGCTCGCAGCGTGCAGAGTGGTGGAGCCTTGGCGACAAGGGGTCCCCAGGGGAGTGTGCCAACCACGTGCCCATGGGGAAGTGGAGGGCAGGCTAGGCTGCTGATCAACCTGGGGGAGGGGTGGGGGGCTTGTGTGCCCCTAAACACCCCCTTCCAAACACACACACACCCGTGCCAGCAGGCTCCCCCTAATCTCTGACCACAATACTAACCATATGCTGATCCTCTCCAACACAAAAGAACAGGCAGGGCAACAGATTATTATGTCAAACAAACTACGTGTCAAAGATCCCAAACAGCATCTTAACCCATTCATTCAAACACTTTGGGCTATTCAGAACACGGGTTGTGCTTTTAAACTAGTCGCTCTAGAACAAGGGTTGTTTATCCTGGTCAAGTGGCTGGTTGGTGGTTTGGATCTAATGGCTCCAGAACAGGGGTTGTTTATCCTGGTCACCTGGCTGGTTGGTGGTTTGGATCTAATGGCTCCAGAACAGGGGTTGTTTATCCTGGTCACCTGGCTGGTTGGTGGTTTGGATCTAATGGCTCCAGAACAGGGGTTGTTTATCCTGGTCAAGTGGCTGGTTGGTGATTTGGATCTAATGGCTCCAGAACAGGGGTTGTTTATCCTGGTCAAGTGGCTGGTTGGTGGTTTAAATCTAATGGCTCCAGAACAGGGGTTGTTTATCCTGGTCACCTGGCTGGTTGGTGGTTTGGATCTAATGGCTCCAGAACAAGGGTTGTTTATCCTGGTCACCTGGCTGGTTGGTGGTTTGGATCTAATGGCTCCAGAACAAGGGTTGTTTATCCTGGTCACCTGGCTGGTTGGTGGTTTGGATCTAATGGCTCCAGAACAGGGGTTGTTTATCCTGGTCAAGTGGCTGGTTGGTGGTTTGGATCTAATGGCTCCAGAACAGGGGTTGTTTATCCTGGTCACCTGGCTGGTTGGTGGTTTGCATCTAATGGCTCCAGAACAGGGGTTGTTTATCCTGGTCACCGGGCTGGTTGGTGGTTTGGATCTAATGGCTCCAGAACAGGGGTTGTTTATCCTGGTCAAGTGGCTGGTTGGTGGTTTGGATCTAATGGCTCCAGAACAGGGGTTGTTTATCCTGGTCAAGTGGCTGGTTGGTGGTTTGGATCTAATGGCTCCAGAACAGGGGTTGTTTATCCTGGTCACCTGGCTGGTTGGTGGTTTGGATCTAATGGCTCCAGAACAAGGGTTGTTTATCCTGGTCACCTGGCTGGTTGGTGGTTTGGATCTAATGGCTCCAGAACAAGGGTTGTTTATCCTGGTCACCTGGCTGGTTGGTGGTTTGGATCTAATGGCTCCAGAACAGGGGTTGTTTATCCTGGTCAAGTGGCTGGTTGGTGGTTTGGATCTAATGGCTCCAGAACAAGGGTTGTTTATCCTGGTCACCTGGCTGGTTGGTGGTTTGGATCTAATGGCTCCAGAACAGGGGTTGTTTATCCTGGTCAAGTGGCTGGTTGGTGGTTTGGATCTAATGGCTCCAGAACAGGGGTTGTTTATCCTGGTCACCTGGCTGGTTGGTGGTTTGGATCTAATGGCTCCAGAACAGGGGTTGTTTATCCTGGTCACCTGGGTTTGGATCTAATGGCTCCAGAACAGGGGTTGTTTATCCTGGTCAAGTGGCTGGTTGGTGGTTTGGATCTAATGGCTCCAGAACAAGGGTTGTTTATCCTGGTCAAGTGGCTGGTTGGTGGTTTGGATCTAATGGCTCCAGAACAGGGGTTGTTTATCCTGGTCAAGTGGCTGGTTGGTGGTTTGGATCTAATGGCTCCAGAACAGGGGTTGTTTATCCTGGTCAAGTGGCTGGTTGGTGGTTTGGATCTAATGGCTCCAGAACAGGGGTTGTTTATCCTGGTCAAGTGGCTGGTTGGTGGTTTGGATCTAATGGCTCCAGAACGGGGGTTGTTTATCCTGGTCAAGTGGCTGGTTGGTGGTTTGGATCTAATGGCTCCAGAACAAGGGTTGTTTATCCTGGTCACCGGGCTGGTTGGTGGTTTGGATCTAATGGCTCCAGAACAGGGGTTGTTTATCCTGGTCAAGTGGCTGGTTGGTGGTTTGGATCTAATGGCTCCAGAACAGGGGTTGTTTATCCTGGTCAAGTGGCTGGTTGGTGGTTTGGATCTAATGGCTCCAGAACAAGGGTTGTTTATCCTGGTCAAGTGGCTGGTTGGTGGTTTGGATCTAATGGCTCCAGAACAGGGGTTGTTTATCCTGGTCAAGTGGCTGGTTGGTGGTTTGGATCTAATGGCTCCAGAACAGGGGTTGTTTATCCTGGTCACCCGGCTGGTTGGTGGTTTGGATCTAATGGCTCCAGAACAAGGCTTGTTTATCCTGGTCACCTGGCTGGTTGGTGGTTTGGATCTAATGGCTCCAGAACAGGGGTTGTTTATCCTGGTCAAGTGGCTGGTTGGTGGTTTGGATCTAATGGCTCCAGAACAGGGGTTGTTTATCCTGGTCAAGTGGCTGGTTGGTGGTTTGGATCTAATGGCTCCAGAACAGGGGTTGTTTATCCTGGTCACCGGGCTGGTTGGTGGTTTGGATCTAATGGCTCCAGAACAAGGGTTGTTTATCCTGGTCACCTGGTTGTTTTGAATCTTTTATTTTTAATTTAACCAGGAAAGTCCATTAAGAACAAATTCTTAGTTACAATGACGGCCTACCAGAAGGCAAAAGGCCTCCTACGGGGGCTGGGATAAAAACAAATACAAATAAATATAGAACAAAACATCACGACAAGAGAGACAACACAACACTACATAAAGAGAGACCTAAGACAACAACATAGCAAGGCAGCAGAACATGACAACAACATGGTAGCAACTATGGACACCCATCCACTAGGGCTGGGATCTAATGGCTCCAGAACAAGGATGGACACCCATCCACTAGGGCTGGGATCTAATGGCTCCAGAACAAGGATGGACACCCATCCACTAGGGCTGGGATCTAATGGCTCCAGAACAAGGATGGACACCCATCCACTAGGGCTGGGATCTAATGGCACCAGAACAAGGATGGACACCCATCCACTAGGGCTGGGATCTAATGGCTCCAGAACAAGGATGGACACCCATCCACTAGGGCTGGGATCTAATGGCTCCAGAACAAGGATGGACACCCATCCACTAGGGCTGGGATCTAATGGCTCCAGAACAAGGATGGACACCCATCCACTAGGGCTGGGATCTAATGGCACCAGAACAAGGATGGACACCCATCCACTAGGGCTGGGATCTAATGGCTCCAGAACAAGGATGGACACCCATCCACTAGGGCTGGGATCTAATGGCTCCAGAACAAGGATGGACACCCATCCACAAGGGCTGGGATCGAATGGCTCCAGTCTACTGGCCGTCTCTGGTGGATCTACTGTAGACCATCAGTAATTATTATAGTGTCTCCTTCTAGCTGTCAGAGGGGCAGGACCTTCGCCTCCCCTCATCCTCAGCTCAGCCACCCTCTCTCCTCCCCCTCCCCTCCATCCCAACCATCCAGGGTCAACTCCAGAGGTCAGTCTTTCACAGAGTCGGTCCTCATTACCGTCAACCCAAGTCTCATCTAGACGATATTCATTCCAATTATCCCCCGTTCCCTTTCAATTCTAAATTCCATTATCTGACTACAGGGTAATCTGATGACCTGTATCCATGTCAAAATGAAACTTGGCCTACATTCTGTGTCTCTAGATCTCTCTCTCTCTGAGCACATTGGCACCACAGACTACTTTCAGTTACACAATACACTGACTGCAGAGAAGCACATGGTTCACTATTCATCCAATGAAAGTCCATAGCAACAGTGAAGTAGGCACTATACGCGTCTCAATTGGTGTGAACATGTGCAGAGGAAAATGCATTAAGGGCATGTCTGCTGAAATGTGCACACCCACGCATTATTCAAGCACATTGAACCGATAGCATCCTCCAAATCAATGACATGTCGTCGGGCGGAGCAACTCAAGGGGAGCCGGGTGAAATCAATTCTCCCACACACAGGTAGGCGTACGACATGGGAATTGACCCACCGTGGGACTCTTAGCTGAACGTGGAGTAGGGGAGGATAATGGGTGTAACACACCAAACAGGAAGTCATTTTGGCGGCACGCCACAAGGTTTCTCCCGGCCACTGTGAGAATGTTGTGACTGTGAAGGAGAATCAAGGTGTTGAATGAGTCAGAACATGAGAACAAGAATGATAAGCAATCATGTTTCTCTCTCTCCCTCTCTCTTTATCCCTCATTCAACAGATGGCAGTTTGATGTTCTCCTCTCTCTCATCATCCCCCCATCCCAGTGTGACTGACACCTCCCCTCCCGCTGGTCCTGTGCATCCCGTAGATCAGCAGCATTCAGCACCACTATCGTGCACGCTCACGTCTCCACCCAGAGTGCACGTGTCGTGCATGGGGGTGACAACAGCTCTGCTAGTCATAGTGGAGAGTTCTAGAATGTAGATCTAATGGTCTCAGGTGAGATGACAGATGGATGCTGTGTCCGAGGCAGAGAGATGAGAGGCCCCAGATTCCTACATTTGTCAGGCAGGGGGACTCGAGCTGTCACTGCAGCAACTGCACATTCTGACAGCCCGTACAAACACACACACAAACACACCCTGGAGACTTCATTAGAGAGCAGAGACCCCGAGAGGGAGACATTAATTATTCACTAGCTGTGGAGAGCGAGAGCGAGAGCGAGAGCGAGAGAGAGAGAGAGAGAGAGAGAGAGAGAGAGAGAGAGAGAGAGAGAGTGTGTGTGTGTGTGTGGCAGAGAGATATTGAAAGTGCAGTATACTGTATATTAGGGCTGTGATGATACCTGTAACCGTAAAAGCCTTGGTTTCATGCATGGTAACATCAGAAGCCTCCTCCCTAAGTTTGTTTTATTCACTGCTTTAGCACACTCTGCCAACCCTGATGTCCTTGCCGTGTCTGGATCTTGGCTTAGGAAGGCCACCAAAAATTCTGAAATTTCCATCCCCAACCACAACATTTTCCGACAAGATAGAAGTGCCAAAGAGGGCGGAGTTGCAATCTACTGCAGAGATAGCCTGCAGAGTTCTGTCATACTATCCAGGTCTGTGCCCAAACAGTTCAAGCTTCTACTTTTAAAAAAATCCACCTTTCCAGAAATAAGTCTTGCAGTGTTGTCGCTTGTTATTGACCCCCCTCAAGCCACAGCTGTGCCCTGGACACCATATGGGAATTGATTGCCCCCCATCCATCTTCAGTGTTCGCACTGTTAGGTGACCTAAACTGGGATATGCTTAACACCCCAGCCGTCCTACAATCTAAGCTAGATGCCCTCAATCTCACACAAATTATCAAGGAACCTACCAGGTACAACCCTAAATCTGTAAACATGGGCACCTTCATCGATATCATCCTGACCAACTTGCCCTCCAAACACACCTCTGCTGTCTTCAACCAGGATCTCAGTGATCACTGCCTCATTGCCTGCGTCCGTAATGGGTCCGCGGTCAAATGACCACCCCTCATCACTGTCAAACGCTCCCTAAAATACTTCAGCGAGCAGGCCTTTCTAATTGACCTGGCCCAGGTATCCTGGAAGGATATTGACCTCATCCCATCAGTAGAGGATGCCTGGTTGTTCTTTAAAAGTGCTTTCCTCACCATCTTAAATAAACATGCCCCATTCAAAAATATTAGAACTAAGAACAAATAGAGCCCCTGGGTCACTCCTGACTTGACTGCCCTCGACCAGCACAAAAACATCCTGTGGTGTACTGCATTAGCATCGAATAGCCCGCGCTATATACACAGTCCGTTTGAAAAAGCTAGCCTTTGCTCTCCTAACAGAAATGTGCATCCTGTAGCACTAATTCAAAAAAGCTCTGGGACACTGTAAAGTCCATAGAGAATAAGAGCACCTCCTCTCAGCTGCCCACTGCCCAGAGACTAGGAAACACGGTCACCACTGCTAAATCCACAATAATCAAGAATTTCAATAAGCATTTTTCTACGGCTGGCCATGCTTTCCACCTGGCTACCCCTACCCCGGCCAACAGTTCTGCACCCCCCGCAGCAACTTGCCAAAGCCTCCCCATTTCTTCTTCACCCAAATCCAGATAGCTGATGTTCTGAAAGAGCTGCAAAATCTGGACCCCTACAAATCAGCTGGGTTAGACAATCTGGACCCTCTCTTTCTAACCCCTATTACTAAGCCTGTTCAACCTCTCTTTCGTATCGTCTGAGATCCCTAAAGATTGGAAAGCTGCCGCGGTCATCCCCCTCTTCAAAGGGGGTGACACTCTAGACTCAAACTGTTACAGACCTATATCCATCCTGCCCTGCCTTTCTAAAGTCTTCAAAAGCCAAGTTAACAAACAGATCACCGACCATTTCGAATCCCAACGTACCTTCTCTGCTATGCAATCTGGTTTCCGAGATGGTCATGGGTGCACCTCAGCCACGGTCAAGGTCCTAAACGATATCATAACATCCATCAATAAAACACCGTACTGTGCAGCCGTCTTCATCGACATGGTCAAGGCTTTCGACTCTGTCAATCACCGCATTCTTAAATCGGCAGACTCAATAGCCTTGGTTTCTCAAATGACTGCCTCGCCTGGTTCACCAACTACTTCTCTGATAGAGCTCAGTGTGTCAAATTGGAGGGTTTGTTATCCGGACCTCTGGCCGTCTCTATGGGGTGCCACAGGGTTCAATTCTCGGACAGACTCTTTTCTCTGTATATATATCAATGATGTTGCTCTTACTGCTGGTGATTCTCTGATCCACCTCTACGCAGACGACACCATTCTGTATACATCTGGCCCTTCTTTGGACACTGTTTACAAACCTCCAAACAAGCTTCAATGCCATACAACTCTCCTTCCGTGGCCTCCAACTGCTCTTAAATGCTAGTAAAACTAAATGCATGCTCTTCAACCGATCGCTGCCCGCACCTGCCTGCCCACCTAGCATCACTACTCTGGACGGTTCTGACTTAGAATATGTGGACAACTACAAATACCTAGGTGTCTGGTTAGACTGTAAACTCTCCTTCCAGGCTCACAATAAGCGTCTCCAATCCTAAATCAAATCTAGAATCGGCTTCCTATTTCACAACAAAAGGCTCCTTCACTCATGCTGCCAAACACACCCTCGTAAAACTGACTATCCTACCGATCCTTGATTTCGGCGATGTCCTTTACAAAATAGCCTCGAACACTCTACTCAGCAAATTGGATGTAGTCTATCACAGTGCCATCCATTTTGTCACTAAAGCCCCATATACAACCCACCACTGCGACCTGTATGATCTTGTTGCCTGGTCCTCGCTACATATCCGTCGCCAAACCCACTGGCTCCAGGTCATCTATAAGTCTTTGCTAGGTAATGCCCTGCCTTATCTCAGCTCACTTGTCACCATAGCAACGCCCACCTGTAGCACGCGCTCCAGCAGGTATATTTCTCTGGTCATCCCCAAAGCCAACACCTACTTTGGCCGCCTTTCCTTCCAGTTCTCTGCTGCTAATGACTATAGCATCAGCTGTCAGAGCAGCTTACCGATCACTGCACCTGTACACAGGGCATCTGTAAATAGCACACCCAACTACCTCATCCCCATATTGTTATTTTTTTTGCTCTTTTGCACATCACCATCTGCACATCTATCACTCCAGTGTTAATGCTAAATTGTAATTATTTCACCACTATGGTCTATTTGTTGCCGCTCTACATTTGCACACACTGTATATAGAATTTTCTATTGTGTTATTGACTGTACGTTTGTTTATCCCATGTGTAACACTGTTATTGCTTTTGTCACACTGCTTTGCTTTATCTTGGCCAGGTCGCAGTTGTAAATGAGAACTTGTTCTCAACTGGCCTACCTGGTTAAATAAAGGTGAAATAAAATGTAAATAAAATGCCAGTATTGCAATATTTTTTCCATGGCAAAAATGAAAATATGAAGCAGACTTAACTCTTTGGTCCTTTAAAAACCTGTTGTTTGTAACACATTGTGTTCTATGGGTTATAAACACATGTGACTCTGGATGACAATATAATGATGTTTGTTTCCAACATTAGGGCTTTTTCCTAAAGTTAAATCCGCTTCGTGTTTCGTTTCCTTGCTCTGATATCATGGCACTGGTACTGTCCCGGCCCTAGTGGACAGGTGTCCGTGTCGGGACAGGTCCTAGTGGACAGGTGTCCGTGTCGGGAGAGGTAACGTCCCGGCCCCAGTGGACAGGTGCCCGTGTCGGGACTGGTACCGTCCCGGCCCTAGTGGACAGGTGTCCGTGTCGGGACTGGTACCGTCCCGGCCCTAGTGGACAGGTGTCCGTGTCGGGACTGGTACCGTCCCGGCCCTAGTGGACAGGTGCCCGTGTCGGGACTGGTACCGTCCCGGCCCTAGTGGACAGATGTCCGTGTCGGGACTGGTACCGTCCCGGCCCTAGTGGACAGGTGTCCGTGTCCGGACTGGTACCGTCCCGGCCCTAGTGGACAGGTGTCCGTGTCGGGACAGGAACGGTCCCGGCCCTAGTGGACAGGTGTCCGTGTCGGGACAGGTACCGTCCCGGCCCTAGTGGACAGGTGAGTAATCTATATTTCGAGACCAGCAGCTAAATGGTTCAAGTAGAAGCGGGAAGAGATGTGATAGCCTATATAACAGATACTAACTCCTACACACTGAGCTTAAACACATTACCCCATAGAGGACCACTATACAGTCTATCCACAACATAGAAACCTCAGTGTACTGAAGCACATTCCACTGTCCTCAGCCACAACAGTAACCTGAATACATAAGTAATACCAGTCAGGGACTTGACCTAGTTACTGTGAGGTTACTATGTGCCCCATATTCCCCTTCACTACAGTAGGTAGACAGCTAAGGACAAACCAGGTAGAATACATTATACCAGGGCTGTCAGACTCATTCCATGGAGAGCCTAGTGTCTACTGGTTTTTGGTTTCTCTTTTCATTTAACATCTAGACAACCAGGTGAGGGGAGTTCTTGACTAATCAGTGACTTTAATTCATCAATCAAGTAGGGAGGAGCGAACACCTGCAGACACTCAGCCATCTGTGGAATGAGTTTGACACGTGCACTATCCTAGGGTTTCACAACCCCCCAGGTGCACGTTTAGGTTTTTATCCTAGCAGTACACAGCTGATTCAAATAACCAACTCATCATCAAGCTATGATTATTTGAATCAGCTGTGTAGTGCTGGGGCAAAAACCAAAACGTGTACCCGGGGAGGCCCCGGGACCGAGTTTGGGAAACCCTGCACAATACCATGTGGAGGGGAGGGGCCTGCCTACAAAAATGTGTCTCGTCGTTGTTACAGTTTAAAATGTCCTTTGTGAATTACCTCTCAACTGATAACCTAACGACTAGCTAGGCTTTCCCACTGTGACACGTGCAAATACAGCTCAGCCCTCTCAGAATGGAGCCATTGTGGTCTCATCTCCTTACACGACATAACAAGCAGGGCCATAGAGGGTCCGTCATGTTTCCAGGACCACGCCCCTTCAGCCCACGCTGCCAGGGCTTGAAGCACTGAGACAATGGGAGCATTTCAGACTGAC